>NW_015113516.1:203721-212742 GCF_001443285.1 Poecilia latipinna | reverse complement strand
CCCCCCCCCCCCCCCCCCCCCCCCCCCCCCCCCTTTTTTTTCCCAAATGGCCCCTTTTTTTTTTTTTTTTTTTTTTTTTTTTTTTTTTGTCTCATCTCGGTATGGTGACATGTTGCTTCATTTATTCCCCGCCCTTGTGCGTTTGTATGTGGCCTCATGCTGCTGTGAATTCAGTTTTGCCAACATTATGTGTCTTACATGCAGAATTTGGACATTTTATGAATGTAAAAACAAAACCTAGTTGAGTATTAAGTCCCTTTTGGTGTTTTTATGTTTGTTGGTGAGTCTTTGTGTTGTTTGTGAAATGACTGCCTGTTAGTCCTAACCCTGTACTTTTACAAGTTTGTGGTTCTGCATGTTTTCATTTCCTGTCCATCTTGACCTTTATGTCCTTCATACTCACTTCTTTTCCTGTATGAATGTATTTTACTGTTTCTCACCCCCCAAAAATCCTTAAAATTTCTCAAGCAATGTCCTTGTTGTACATTCAAACATCACCTCATCACTTTAGGTAAACTAGTATTTCAAATGTCAACGTGTCTCTCAGTGAATATATGTCTAATATTAGTTTTGACATTGAATTCACAGCTGTCCTCAGTAAAAGTTTAGCTTAGAAAAGCCAAGAAATGAAAACAAATCTGTTAATAAAATGTGTGCAATGAAGGGAAATGGTGCTAGGAGTAAGTTTTGTACACATGAAGAAAAAGGATGTGTAAAAAAAAACAAAAAAGTACGAAAAGCCAAGAAACCAGCTGGAATTTGTCGGTACGCACACTCACTGCACAAAACTCCTCAGCTGAAGGAAAACCGTCTTTAAGCTTCTTTTTAACGTTTGCTTCAGAAGATTTAGAGAAGTCAGTGGCATCAGGGGAGACGAGGTCAGAGCTAAACTCTGGAGATTTTATTGCACACACTACGGAGAAAAAACAGGTTCTGCACATCACCCCTGAAATACCATACTAATAGTGAAATTTGGAAGTGGGAACATCATGATGTGACTGCTCTTCCAACATGTGGTTCTGGTAGATGTCATATAATCAAAGGACAGATGGATGGAAAAACGTACCCAGACTTTCTAGATCCAAACAAACAGCCAAGGAAACTCTTAATCGATTTCAGGGAAAGAAAGTAAAGCTGCTAGTCAATCATGTGATCTAATTGAATATCTATGGGGAAAAAAAGAAAAGCTCAGAGTGCATAGAACGTTTTAAGAGTTTATCAAAATCTCACTTGAGCAATTCGTATGATTTATTTCTCCCTGGAGAAAATGTCTTCAATGTGTCATTAACAAAGAAAAAGTTATTTTCACTGTCATTGCAATTTTTCTTATTCATTTCTTTTACTTTGGTCGTTGACGACATCTGGTGTGAATTTTATACGAATACAAATATTGGAAATATACTTACTGAGCATGTTCTGTCCTTATTTTGGCCCCTGTAAATTGTACATGACTGGTTTACTGTAGTGTTTTTAAAGCAGTAGAGAATAGAAATACCACCTGTGATCACAAGATGTCAGCAGTGGACTGAAGTGGCTAAAGCAGAATGCATTGCTTTCTGTTCGGTTTTATACCAGCTCTCTTTTCGGTCTTTAAAAACTTTTATGAGTTTTGATGTCATATAAAAAGTGTTTATTTATTTTTAAAAAATCAATTTGAGACATGGTAGCACAGTGTCAGTTGTTTTGTTACTTTTAGTACTTATTACTTGTTAATTAACCTTCATTTGATAAACATTGATGTGGCTGTTGGTCATTTTGCCTTTAAAGTGATTTTGTTGTTCCATGTAGGGAAACTATTTTATGTGACTACAACAAATGACAGGAGATTTCTCAGAGATATTTTGGTTTGATGATGACAATGTTCTCCTTTAAAAATATCAAAAATCAGAAACAGTCTCAGAAACACAGTCAGTAGAAATAGGGTGAAATATAAAGTCCTCAGAAAATAGCATAAAATTAAACAATGCATGAAATGTAACTTTTATTAACTCTTATGTACCAGAAATAATAAGATTCTTAAGCTCATATACAGAAATGAAATACAAAGATATAAAATGGCTTGTTGAAAGATCTGAAATGAAAGTACGAATACATGAAAAACAGCAAACCAGCTTCTAAAAAATGACTGACACTCATTCTGTGTCGTCTGTTTGGCTTTACAATAATTACTCCAGATGTGAAATTTGTTAAAGTATATATAAAAGTAAGCAAGTGTTATAAAAGTAAGAGCAACATGCTCCGAAAGGACTATTATGACATCATCTGTATAATTTTCTAAACATGGCTTACATGCTGACGCTGCAGTGGAAATGGATAGTTTATCACATGGCCTTGGTATTCCACCACATTTCTCACCGTATGTGCTAAATAATAAGGATTTACCTTCTCATCCTCCTTATTCTGATCCTCCAGGTCACAACACTGTGTTTTCAGTGCTAAACGGAATGACACTGTGCACTTCATGCCTCCACAAACAGGCCAGCGCTGCAGCAGGACAGAACATTCAGATCAACAAACGTTTAACAAGACCGTCACCAACCACACAACCAGCCCGACATTTCTTTAGTTTCTTAAAAACATCATCCTTAGTCAGCAGTTTTGCTTTTTTTTTTTTTGTTTTTTTTTTAAATGTACAAGACACGCTGCTCTTTCCCCTTAACTACCTGCTTTATAATTCGGCTTGCCTTTGCTCACTAGTGTGCAATGTGAGTCAGTCCCTTGGGCTCCCTTCTCCCTGTGGTTGCAGGACCAAGCCGTTGTGGAAGACTCTGACCAGGTGCGTCTGACTGGAGGAAAGTAAGGCAGCTGAGCACCTGCCCTGGCCAGGCTTGTTGCTTTTGTCTAAACACTCACAGGTTTGCTGTGATGTGGTGCGGTCGCTCTGGCTTTGTGTTTTTCTGCTGCCGCAGGCAGACCACAGCGGCCACTAATAACCAGACTAAAACCTTTATGTGTCGGCACGGCATAAATCTGACTTTGGTACAGATGTGAAGAGGTGGCATTTGTTTAATAAGGTCTTGTGTTTTGGCGTTGCTGGATGATGCTTTCCTCTGTTTGTGAATGTGGGATATAGAGACAAGCACAGTAGAATGGATTTTATGTGAACATCATGTAATGTTGCTGGAAACCTTTACTGCTTGAAACGCTTCACTCTCCTACAAATGCTAGAGATACAACCTGACTCTCGGATAATCTGTGGTGGATCATGTCGTCGGCTAGAGCATGAATTTTCCCTGCGCACTGATTGGCTGAGATTATAACCTGGATTATGCTGATTGTTGCTTTTGTGATGAAAGCAGAAAGGAACGTGTCTTCTTTTGAATTTGCTCATTGTCTGGAGTTCAAATCGCTGAATGAGTTCATTTTCTGGAGCTTTCTGGAGCTTTTTGTCTCGCTGGGTGACTGAGCATGAAACGGCATGTAGGAAATGCACAGATGATCCGTTTCTGCAGGTCGACTTGCACTGGGCCTGCGTTGTCGTGTGGCAACCACAGTGTGGCATCCTTCACTTCTCATTCAAACCTGACAGGGACGTTTCTCTGGTTTTGGTGACAAGCCACTCTTGCCATTTTAATGTGTTTTGTTGATGAATCTAAATCTCTTTGCACTCTTCATCTTTGCGATTGAATTTTTTTATGTAGTTTAAGAAACACCTGTTTTTAATGAATAACACCTAATTTAAGCTTTACTGTGTGAATGCATATTTGAAAAACAAGAACTCTTATGTTTGACTCAGTGGAAGCTCTCCATCAAAAGTTTTGACCCGTTTGGTAGGACGTCTAGATGATGGTTAGTTTTGATGAAACGGTTCTGGGACAGTACCTCATCTCCATTAGAGCGCCCGTCCTATGTGCAGACTGCTGGTGATGGCAAACACAACCACAGCAGATGATGCTCCGTTTATCATGATTACTGTTTGGTCTGGATTGAATGCATCAGTTATTCTCTTTAGGACGTTTCTTTCGGTCATTGTGGCCTAAACACCTTTTCTGATATGGTAAAGTAAAGCTTTCCTGCAGAAGGTTAGATGAACTTCAGGCTTTAGTCAGATTTAAGATTATTTTAGCACAAGAATGCTTACAAATCCTTAATTTGTAGTTGAGTAAAAAGTGGATAGAAGTTTAAGACAGACCATTTCATTTAGTGACAGCTTAACTCTTTCAGATATCTTCTAACACGAAACACCATAATAATCTCAGTTTTTTTGGATGTTTCCCTAAAGAATATTAATGACTTGCTTCAAAGGCAATCCGTCAGCCAACCAACCAACCAAATCTTATGTGCATAAGTTGTGTTTTTGGCCACTACTTTGCCAAAAATAGCTGCATTGAAGCCTCACAGTGCTACTATTTGCTAAAAGCAGGTCTAAACAAAGGCATTTTAAGTTTAGCTCTACACAAAATCAGATCATCAATGGTCCACAATTCAGAAAGTAATGATCAAGATGCTTGGACCAGATACGGTCACCTCACTGTTTGGACTGTTCGGACCCGGGGACTTCTAGAAGATGTTGGTCAGCAGACCCAAGAACTCTGACTGGGTAATGTGTTTGTAAGAGATCACATAATGTCATTAACAACTTTAAACACAATTAAAAGACTAAAATCAACAGAGATATGTCCTGGGAACCAGTGAAGGGAGTAAATGCAGGACTGATGTGTCTCCTGGTGTAAACAGTTTAGTATCTTGTGTCGTTCTTCTACTCATGTTTCCTCCATGTAAAAGTTTGTTGAAACAATTATTCTGTCCTACAAGGGGAAGAACCGCTAAAAAGGTTTTGAGAATTTGGCACCATTATGATGTTCACTCAGGAAACAAGTAGTGCTAAACAATGTTTTAACTTGTCTAAACTACAGGTTTTGGTCAAATAAAGTGTTCATGAAACTTAAAATTAACACAAAATAGCATAAAACTTCTTACAAGTTTTATTTTGTGATTATAGTAATAATAAAAATCTTTAACTCTACCATGATTAAGTCATGTCTAGTGCTGTGTTTGGTCTTCATTTATCTATTTATGGCATTATTTTTGATGTGCTGTATCATTAACTTTTTGCTTCACAAGCACATGCAGTGTACCGTTTTTTTTTTTTTTTTAATAAAGGCTAAGCTATGTATTAAGATCAGTTATGAATTAATCATGCAGCACATCAGCTCCATAATACCAGTGGCATCAGTGAGTCATTTCATACCTTTCATTTTGAAATCCGCTGATCATCCAGTAGTTTGTGGTGGTAACTGAGTAGACAGGCACAGTTCTGGTCAAAAGTTTACATACACTCATCAGTGGCATCAATGAAATGTTGACAGGATGCTTCTAATGTACTTTTGTATCCAGGGTGGAATGATTATTTACTATATAACTTCAATTTTATTCTGAATTTATTGTCTCAATTCTACACAGGGACACAATTATACACACTGATTCAAATATATACATGACATTTTGTCTTTTGGCAAGTTGGACCTCATTCACACTCGTTTTGTAGAGCCGATTTGAATTGGTTGGACCCAACTTAGCCCATATGTTTTCAAGAACGATGCGGTCAGGACCATCACTGGAGGCTTGGTGTTAATCTGCCTATCCATTTCAAATCCAGTTTTATTGATTTGGAATCATCAGTCCCTTTGGGAAACCCTGTTGTGTCCAAGTTTCAATCATCTACCTGTTGATTAGGAGTGGAAGATTTATTCCACCCAACTTTGCACGATGTTCCAGTACCACTGGCAGTGAAATGCTGCCACCACCATGCCTGATGCATATCGTTTGTTCACGTTTGAATGCCTCATTTTTATCCCTCCAAGCATTTTTGGTTCCACTTTTGCCAAAATGCTCAATTTTTGTCTCATTGAATGAAAAATAATAATTGGAATAATATGGAATTTGCCTTGATCGAGTGAGTAGCAGCAACACAAATCAGGCATTTCTCTCTTATTGGTCAGTGCAGGTTGATAATGTCAACGTTAAACACACAAAATCCTCCAATAAAACACCAGAGACACCAGAAGTTTTCTGTTTATGGCAGGTTTGTCCCTTTCTTGGGTTGTTCCTCAACATGTTGACCAAATCTCTTTTCATCTGAGGGTGCAGGTCTGGCTCAGGTAGTTAAAACTTGGACACAACTGGTGGAAAATGAGCTCAAACACAACTGGTTTTAGAAAGGATCGATCAGTCTGACATCAACCAGCATGAGACGCATGAAGTTAAGCAGAATCCGTCAACAAATTGCAGTTCTATGTGGTCTAACCATGCTGCCCTGTAAAAATAAATGGAAATCATTCAAAGCCCCAAATTATGGCATTATCCATGCCTGTGCTGAGTACAGTATATCAACTTGTAGACCAGAACTGTGGTGCAAATGAAGAAACAGACGCAGAGAAACCAAATATCAGATTTATTTTCATGACAACAAATGAAAATAAGTGATATTCTTGAAGTTTTGTTGTATTTGTGACAGGAAGTGGCTCCTTGAAACCCTGTACTTGTTACGTTTCGGAAAACGTTCAGTTGTCAGACACTTTGCGTTTTGTGTTCCGGGTGCAGGAAGCCAAGTTAGGCCCGGGAAAGAAGATGATCTCAGAGACGGACGACGGCCGCCCCAGCAGCTACCCTTCCAACAGCCTGGACCAGGTCAAGCTAAGTGACTTTAGCTTTCTGGCGGTGCTGGGTAAAGGCAGCTTTGGAAAGGTGAGAAGTATGCCTCAACTCAAAAATAAAGGGGAAAAAACAAAAAAACTTTGGACTTTCTGGTAACAGAGAGTTCACCAGTCATTCTATCCACTTTTGCTTCTCCAAAGGTTATGCTAGCAGAGATGAAGGCCACAGAAGAGCTTTACGCCATTAAGATCCTGAAGAAGGACGTGGTGATCCAGGATGACGATGTGGAGTGTACGATGGTGGAGAAGAGAGTCCTGGCCCAGCAGGACAAGCCGCCCTTCCTCACGCAGCTCCACTCGTGCTTCCAGACCGTGGTACGTAAATCGCCCCTGGACGCACATCCGAACAATACGCCTCCACCCAGGTCAGGTCAGATTAGTTCAGAACGAGGCTTTTAGCTAAATAAATTAGTCGGGGGGGGGGGAAAAAAAAAAAGTTTTAGAGGGTACATGTGACAGGTTTAATTAAAAGAACCAGACGGTAAAAATAAACAAGCCCCAATTTGTAGGCTAATGAGTCGGAGCATTTGTATGCATGTGCAACCGTCTACATCTGCACCTTTGTGTCAGATCTTTGAAATTAACAAGTCTTTTTCCTTCGTTTAAAAGAAATAATAGCAGTGATGTTGAGGCAGCATGTGATCGTCTGCGACCAGAATGTTCAGTTTTTGTGGCTCGTTACCGAGAGAGGAAAATCGAATTTCGCAAAATGCGAGGACTCGGTGAAGACGTTGTATAAATATGACTCGAGGCCCTTTCGTTTCTGAGCTGCCGGTGAAGCCGAGCCAGGCGGAAAGTCCAGTTTGTTGTCAGCATGTCTCTGTTGCTGTGTGGAACAGCTCCGTTTGTTTTATTTTATTTAGGGACCATCAAAAGTGTGGCGCGCTGGGGTCAGGCTGAACTTGTCACAGGCAATAAGACACCAGCGGTTTAAAATAAAGAGAACATTTTCTGGCAGGAGGCTGCGTGGGGTGTTTTCTTCTTTCGCAAAGCCGTTTTGTTGTGTGCCGTTCGGGTCACCTTGTCGTAGCGGCGTGGGACATCTCTCAGCTTTTGAAAGCCAAACTGCATCTTTCTGCTTTGAACTTGATTAGAGCTGCTTTTAACGCAACACTCATTGTGTAGCTTCTAATGAATTTATCTGTTTTGTCGCATTTCTCTGTAGGACCGGCTGTATTTCGTCATGGAGTATGTGAACGGTGGAGATCTCATGTACCACATCC
Source organism: Poecilia latipinna (assembly GCF_001443285.1). Lineage (NCBI taxonomy): Eukaryota > Metazoa > Chordata > Actinopteri > Cyprinodontiformes > Poeciliidae > Poecilia > Poecilia latipinna. Next base: position 204,863 of record NW_015113516.1, on the reverse strand, counting down.
AGCAAGTGGGCAAGTTCAAGGAACCCCAAGCAGTGTAAGACATGTCAGCCTTTCAGGAGATTCCAGACTATTTAAACGTTTTGTTCTGCTGGTGGGAGCTTGTTGTTCATGTGGGGCAAATTCTGTAAATGTCTCTTATTTCAGATTCTATGCAGCAGAGATTGCTGTGGGATTATTCTTCCTGCATCTTCAAGGAGTCATTTACAGGTCTGTGAAATATGTAAAATTCATTCAGCAGTTTCTTTGACCTTCTTAGTCCTCTTCGGCCTCCACGGTAGAAACACTGACAAAAAGGTTTGAATCCAACAACAATGTGGTCATTAGACAAATACTAAAACCAGTTTCTCATGTAACTCAGGAGAAGCAGCACACAAAGTGCGAATCCTCATGTAGCAGTAAAACAAGTACACAGTGCTGCACCTTTTTTTTTGTCTCTGATAGAGAAGCACCTACAGTTTTACCTCTAGCTAAAAGCGCAGACACAATTTTTGGACATGTTAAAAAAATTATCTGCGTGGTGTGTTGTATAAAATACTAGAATTACTACTAAAATGCCACACCAATGACAACATAAAGTATTATTTCCTGCCATGCTATGTCATGCAGTCTCTGCCTGCGCTAATGAAGATTCACTCAGCTCAGGATGCTGAATGCTTGAAGGAGTTCTAATAGGAGAACTATCAGATCTATATTTTTACTATTTTACCTTCTGCGGGCACTTAGACGGTTGGTAGAGCATTAAATATTCACCCTCAATCATTCAGTATGGAAAACAAAACAGACCTTCATAATTCACACTATGTACACATCACACAGGACTTGATGTTTCAATAAATGGACTTCATTTTACCGTTTTGAGAAGCAGGTTCACGTTGTTTTTTCTTACATAGAAAGATGAGAAACAGTGTGACATCATGTTGTCTTTAATATTGTTTTCTCTTTTCCCAATATGCCTTTACCGTAAACTAAATTTGCTTTTTGAAGACTTTTTCAGACATTATTAACAAATATTGCTGCAGTTAGTACAAAACAACCAAAAACATGAATCTGTATGTCAGAAAGATGCAACCTTTCTGTTCTGGCAAAAAAAAAAAAAAAAAAAAAAAAAAAACCCCCCCCTCCCCCCTCAAAGATCCCTTAAA
>NW_015113516.1:196698-200585 GCF_001443285.1 Poecilia latipinna | reverse complement strand
AAAAAAAACAAAAAAATAAAACTTTTTGTGCAAAAAAAACAACCCTTTTTTTTTGGGAAAAAAAAAAAAAAAAAAAAAAAAAGCACTCCCTCTACCCTCTACATGATCCATTAATAATCTGTTCCTCCCTCAGGGATCTGAAGTTGGACAACGTAATGCTGGACTCAGAGGGACACATTAAGATCGCCGACTTCGGCATGTGTAAAGAGAACATGGCAGAGGGCGTGTTCACACGAACCTTCTGCGGCACTCCGGACTACATCGCTCCAGAGGTGAGTCGGGCTCCGTGTGTGTGTGTGTGTGTGTGTGTGTGTGTGTGTGTGCGCATGTTTTGATGCGTTAGGTCACAGCTGTCACTCCGTCTGAGTCTTGTCAGCCTCGTGCTCCCGATTAAGGCTGCTGCCTTTAGACAGGGAAGCACATACATAAAAACATCCACACCAGCATCCTGACGTGAATGTTTGAGTCAAACAGACGAGTGAGTCGCCTGTCAAAACTCGACTCAAGCCTGAGAGCCGGGGTCTCTTCATCGCTGCCGGGTTTCTTTTAGTGGCCTGTAAGCATTTAAGTTTGTGACATTTTTATTTATCATAAGACAAATGCATTCACCTTAAAATCGGATGTTATTTGTGTTAATGTTTCTCTTCTTTTAACCAGAATACGAGCGTTTTGATGTCTTGATTTTGAATAAGGCCTTTTTGAAAAATGGGCAAATTTGTGCAAAGCTTTGGCGATATTCCACTAATGTTAAAAAAAGAAACATTTTGCTAATTTTTCTCGAGCCTGGGTTTATTTTTAGCCTCTGATATATGGGAGGCTGGGTTATTGATTCTCTCTAAAACTTTCTCTGTCATATCAGGGGGTTATTTCCAGCTGCGATGCTCGTACCCAGGTTGATACTAATGCACCGGCCGGGACAGCACAGCAGGCACTCAGAGCAGTCTGCCGCTCCAGAGTGCTCATTTTATTTCTAATCCCACGAGGCCTGTAGATATCCGTAATGACAGCAGCGTTTACAGCCACAGAGTTCCAGATCGCACATCATCAGTATCTGTATGCATGCACAGAATACAGAACAACCTGGGAAAAAGGCATGCATTTTACCTCAAAACTGAAAAAGTTCAGTCTGACTTCTGAAAATGAGTTGGACACAATCGAGGATAAACTGTTGCTGGACAACTGATTCATGCAAATCATTTTCTGACGAACCTGTGGACTGGATTTTTCTCTTGTATGTCAATGAGTGAACTGGGCTTTTCAAGTCTAGTAGTTCAAAAGTGCTTTACATCACAAAAAACATCATACAGTCACCAATTGGGGGAAAAAGCAATAAACATCACAATTTGTCAAAAATCATTAGTTGTGGTAACAGTAAGTGGTGATTGGTGGAACAGGGTTTCAAAGAAGGAAAAGATAGACAAATGCATCCAGTTCAACTTTTGCTCCAAAGTGACTTGTAGTCCGGAAAATATGGTAAAAAATTCACATGAGATCAATAATTTTTTTTTGTTAGGATTTTCATTGTTTCCTGGTTTTTTAGCTTTATTTTATTGCTACAGCTAAAGTAACTTTTGTATTCCTGGACATATAAATGTCCTGTTAGAAACGTGTTTGTTCCATTTCTTTGCCTGTTCCGTTGACCCCAGCTGCGTTGGTGTGGAAGTACGTTTTCGTGTTGCCGTGGCGCTCTCGATGTCGCCGTACGAATGGCAGAACACGGCGGCGTTCCCGCCGCGCACAGAAGCACTAGCACATGTTCAGGCAGAAGATTTCCACCGCACGTACGCTGGCCTATATAGCCATTCGTGTGAACTTCCACCTCAGTGACTCTGACACACAGAGGGAAGAGATGGGAAAGGAAGTGAGAGGAGGTAGCAACGCAGAAGAAGAAAACATGGTGTCGAGAAAAAGAGCTAACGCTGACAGACGTACTCAGACAATGAAGGGAAGACTCACAGGCAACGAGGGTTGAAATGAGCATTCGTTGCCTCCTGGTGGCTCGGTGTGCTTTTCTTTTTCTCTTTTTTCTTCCTGAAGAGTGTTTGAGGATATGTCTCTGTCCTACATGAATCATTTTTCCTCTGCTCTAGTTGTTTCTCTCTGTGGTGTGTGGCATCAGGAGGAATGAGTATCCACTTACTTGCTCACTCATATGTGGGCTGAAACAACAATCTCGGTGCCAGAATGAGAAGGCACAAATCTAGTCATAGTCTCTCTGAATCTGGGAATACATAATGTCCTGATATGCAAGCAATAATGATGAAGCTGAAGATTCTAGGTCACTTCAAGCAGCCGTGGAGAAAATGGCTGGCATCACCTTCTGTGGAGCCAGAGGTCCGTTATCTAACGGACCGAACTCGATCTGGGTGCTCAAGAAGGACACGGTTCTTGTTTTGGTTTTATTGATGTTAACGCAAACAGGGTGTCCGTGCAAAAAGTCTTAAATTCAAATGTATAAAATTGACTAGGAAATATTTAAATTGACCTTAAATACTTTAAATCACAGGTCTTAGATGTTGTCGTGGCAGGACTATTTAATCTCGTAGGTTCTTTTTTCTCGTGGGACTTTCTGTCAGTCAAAAGTTTGAGTCACATGCAGATATCGTTATTACATTCTGTGACTTGTGGCGGTTGAGGCTACGCTAACTAGCTGCTAATAAACTTTGCTAGCTAGCCAGCTTTTCCCTGTTTCTCTATTATCACCAGTTGACTGAACAAAGTTCGTCTTTGCCACCGGCTCACTCCTGTTGCCCACCTATACACCACATGGGCACCACATACAAAATATGACATTTTCTTTTGTACACTTTGTCATGAGAAAGGTTGTAATGTCATTCATAAAGGTATTAAACCCTTTCAATATTTAACATTTGGCCTCTTCATTAGGCAAATAAGTCCTTATTATTTACTAACTCAACAGCAAATGAGCCAATCACGTGGCAGCAGGCATTAAAATGGGATGAAGATGACGTGTTGCCTTGGCTTGTCTCCATCTGTCCCCTGAACAGGTTGCTGTTCCTTTACAGAGACAAACAGGACACACAGCTGTCCACGCACTCACACGCCTGGACAACAAAAGTGACCCATTTATTAACTACCTTGAATGTTTTTGGGCTTTTTGAAGAAGCTGGGGAACCTGGAGAAAACTCATATATTTAATTTAATTTAATTCAATTGAAATAAGAAAAAAAACTTTATTTATCCCAAAATGATATCATCCAAGTATCTTGAAAGAGTTGTTTTGGGCAGTCATTCAGTCTTTTATCAAATCTAAAGAGATCTCTGGCTGAAGGCTGTTGCTGGTTGATGGTCTCACGACCTGCTAACAGCTTCGTTTTGGGGCAGCAACAGTGACATGTCCTCCATGACACCATCAGTTTCTGCTACTCCACCTCATTTGCTATTGCCACTCCACTTTAAATCTCTGTTTGAGCATGTTATGGTCACTGACTTATGGAGAGAAAAATATGGTTTGAACTTCTTCCTTCTCTCTCTCCTGTTGGGTTTGGGGTCGTAGTTCAGGTACTACTTGAGCTTTTGAAATGCTAATCATCTGCTCAGAGTTATAAGAGGAATTTCGAATGTAAACTCGGCTCACATTGAATTAGAAAACACCTCGATAAAAGTCGTGTTCTTTTCATGAGCCCCCAGACTGCTCATTAATATAATCAGTGAAGGAAACCAGAAAACAGCTGCAAGTTCAGAGAAATCCTTTTAGAAGAAAGCCACTCAGCTGTGACCTGATGCACGGCCATTTGCTTTATAGTGCACAGAGTTCCCCAAGGAACCCAACAGTGACACTGAGTCAAATACTCACGTAGCGCCCTCTACAGCAGCTGGTGTTGTTGCATTCGAACACAAAATGTTTTTTTTTTTTTTTTTTTTTT
>NW_015113516.1:162844-193568 GCF_001443285.1 Poecilia latipinna | reverse complement strand
TTTTTTTTTTCGAAACAAAAATTTTTTTTTTTTTTTTTTTTTTTTGTTTTCTTTAGCCTTCAGAAAGATAAACAATCCTTCCAGTCGGTGCTCCTCATAAGCAAGGACTAAAGAAACATAGGTTGCTACTCGCGTGCATGTATGTTTGCGGTGAGGAGAGTGGCCGTGAATAGCTAGCAGTGTGATCCAGAACTGTCATGTAGCATTAAGCCTAATGGATGAGAGATGTCTGCGGCAAGCCCACACACACACATGCGCACACACACACACACACACACACACGCACACGAACGGACCTCTCTCCAGCAACACACTGAAACGCACACTGTCGAAGCCACAAGCATAAACAAAGACAAACATACATATGTTAAAAAAATCTGAGCTTAAACACGCAAGAAATCTTAGATATATTCAGATCATGTCATTATTTAGTTTCAGCCCACTTTATCTTTGTACAAAGTTCACACACACACACACACACACACACACATACACACACACACACTGAGTGAATCAGCTCTGCTGACCAGGAGCTTCCATGCAGTAACACAAATGGAGCAGATTGCAGGGCGAGAGTGACGAGTGCAAGTCATGCACGACCGTTGTCGTCTTATCGGCCGCGGCAGGAGGAAATGCATCAGCTTCTTCTGGACACCAGGGAGGAGAACCGGTTGCTTATTATCAGAGCCGAAAGACGAATATGCCGGTTCGGAGAACAAAAGCCGCAGTGGCCTGAAACTGTTGTCGTCCACTGACGGTGTCGTGGCAAGGGCAGCGAGTCACAGCGGAGTCACATTAGCACAAAGCTTTGCAGGGTGGCCTCAAACGGATCTGGTGTCTTGTGCTGAACTCTAACTGTCCTCTGTTTTATTTCTTTTTTTGTTGTTCTTGTTTTGTTTCTTTTTCACAACCCGCATTATATTTCTATGTCACCTCAGCTGCACTCTTTGACTCTTGAAACTTTTTGTAGTTTTCAACACGCTGCTCTCTCCCTTAGAAACATAAATTGCTGGTGACATTACGATTTTCAGGATAATTGGAAAAAGAAATACTCTGAAAGGACAGCAGTCCACCAGCTTGGTGGCATATTGTTGTGTTTGTTCTGTTTAACTGTATTGAACCACGACGGACGTCGAAGTGAGCAAAAGGAATATTGAACGAAGTGACTGAGATTGTTTCCCCATGGTTTCTCCTTGTTCAAGTCAAGCTAATTTCCCTGTGGAAGTGGCAAATTAGTTAACTCATAGAAATAGTTAACTTAGAAACCGAGCCGCCCTCCTGATGTGTTTGTTGATTTGATCAAATCTGTTCACACCAGACTTTACTAACCACTTGTTTTATACATGTAGGCTACATGATGGTGGGGCATTTTATCCACGGTTACTAAAGACTAGATGTCTACCTTCTCCATCGCATCTCACTAATCAACTCAAAATATCAATAATGTCGGATTGATACTTTAGTTTCAGACTCCCTCTTGAAATGTTATTGTAGTTTCCATTCTAGTTTCTCAATTCTACCTCAGATATGATACTGATGTGTTGCACATTTTATTTGTTGATGAAAAGTGTTCGCATTTTTGTTCTGCTTTTCTACCGTTACTGTCATGTTGATATATTATCGTAATATTTTGTAGACAGCTGGTCCAATTTGTAGTCCAATTTTTTTTTCTTGATTTGGAGAAAATAATTCAAATTAAAAAAACTACAAGGTCAGAAGTTGGATGATACATCAAGCTTAAGTAAAAAGTATCGGTATCGGGGATCCTGGTCTTGTATTTACTCTGTATCGCATCGATACCAAAAATTTGCAGTATCGCTTACCTCTAATGGACTTTTTTTGTTTCATCTAAATGCAGTGAACATCCTCCTGCTCTTGTCTATTCAGTGAGTTATTTTTATAATATGTGCTAACATAATGCAGCCACTGCCAGCACGTGTCATTGTTTATTTTGTTTTTCACAAGAAAACCACCCATTGTTGAAATTTGTCTACATTCCTCCGTTTTGACAGGTTTTTTCCCACCTCTGTCACTTCCCTTTAGTTGTTATTTCGTTTTAGCGGACCTGACACGAGGCTGCAGATATCTGTGCTCCGTTGGCCTGATGTGTCTACATGCCTATATTCTAGGTTGTACAGAATGTCGCTAGAGAGGCTCTAAGGTCAAATTCCAGTGACACAGTGCACCAAATGTGCCGTACTGCAGTACAGGACCTTAGTGATGTGCTGCCTGGCATTAACCTACTTTGCTCTGGTGTTTTAAAACTTTCCGCTTAGCAGATCAGCAACGTTTAGAGCAGCTTGTCTCTCCGTATTAAGCACGTGTCATGAGGTAAACGGGGCTAATTTCTTTCGATGTCTTTTGTTGCGTTGGGTCTATTTTTGGACCGAGGTCCAGAGTGAACCAGATTTCTGAGCTTCTCCGTTAGCCTTTCGGTTTGCAGGACCAAGTGTTCGCTTCTCTTTCTGCACATGTTAAAACACGTCGGATCTCGTGTGTCTTCAGAGCATTCGGCTGATTTTGTTGTCAGCTGTCATGTCAGACAGAAGGTCGGTGGATTTCCTATGGGAAAACAAAGAAGCGAGCTCAAGGATCTCGGAGGTTTCACGCTCACAGTGTGGTCTTTGACCCTCCGGCTAATTAAAAACACAAAATGAGATAAAAGAGAAGCGCTTTTCCAAATACGTCCCATCTAAAGCTCTGAAGGCAGCCGAGGATTTGGACTCAACAAAACATAAATAAGACTGGTTTTCACCTTTTCACCTGCAATTCTTTGAAATTACAGTTTCATGTAATAATTAAAGTTGGACATCTTTTTCTTAGCTGGTAACAAAACCTCCAGAGTGGAATTTGGAAAGCTCTGAATGTGAATGCCTCCAAAAAGGTCTTTTTTTTTTTAGGGCTTTTGAGAAACCAAATCACACTCTCAATCTTTCAGTCAAAAACATTTTGAGCTGCCGTGCAGAAAAGCGCGGATATTCCAATGTATTCCCAAACCAGTTTTGTGAGTAATTTCGCTTGGCGCTTGACTGAAGTCCGAGGAAAATGAGGGGATAAATAGTGCACGACTCCAGCCAATCTGTCCGATAGAAATCACAAGAAGAGATGAGCTCAGTGGGAATCCACTTTACCGGTTATTAATTATTTACCTTTCGTATTCCCCCTCCTGTCCCTCTGAAGTTTTTTAACTCAGTCCTGTTGGGCCTTCACAGCGCTGCTGACATTTAGTCTGTTTTCCATCATAAATTTAGAGTATAAGAGTAAAGGAAGTTGAAGCAAATTTCAATCACTCAGAGGAATAATGTAAATAAAACATAAAGATGTAACGGTATAAAAAATAGATACGTTTCTCATATGCGGTTTAATTATTAACACCATTTTCTCAAATGAAGCCGTACAAACTGAACCTACTGTTGAACTCTGTTGTATTTCATTTAAATTTAATTTGGTTTTTAACGTTTTTATTCATGCGCACAAAACGCTGGCGGCATTATTAGCTGTTGTCCAGTCCAGCAGCGACTGGACACCCAGTTGGACATGAGCAGCGCATCAACCTGCGTCCAGCGTCGGGCTGAGAGGGGGGGAAGGACGGCCATTCTTCACAGACGGCTGTCCTTCACAATGAATTTCACAAATCAAATTCTGCCGTTGAGAATGAGCAGAGACAGGACATTAAATATTAACCTGTTTACTGCGCGGTACAGGAATTAACGGTGACAAAAAGAGATGCCTGAGACGATTCAGCGCGCTTTGCTCGCCTTTTATTCAGTTTCCCTTCTTAAAGATCCTCCAGTTGCTCCCTGCTGTGTCGCAGCTCATCACGCCCTTCGGCCAGAAGCAGCTATCACCTGTCTGAGTAAAAGTCAGGCTGGCTGCTTCGGACGGCGGCTCACCTTCAGCGTACCAGTTACAGCTCCTTTGCTTCAGCCAGACAGGATTAAGCTGCACTCGTCTTTGTGGTATTTGAAGTTGTGAAAGGATTTTAAACGGAGGATTGTGGAGTTTTGTCAAACATTTGAGAGCTTACAAAAGGAGTTTATATGTTTTTATGAATGTGCAATTCTTCTCAGAAAAAAAAAAATCTAATTTTCAGCAACAGTCTGGGCTTTCTCCCTTTGACTTGGATTATCTCCAGTCAATTTGTTTTTTACTTGGCAAAATCGGTGAATAGAAGAAAAAGTTGTGAACGGCAGCTTTGATTTTCTGCGCTGTTTTAGAATCTCAGGCTGCCTGTAGTTTTAATAATAAAATCTGACGCGAGTAATTGCTGTCAGAAAGACAAAAACCCTGAACATAAAGCCAGAACTACACCAGACAATCCTTCTGTCCGTAATCACGGAAATTCACACGAAATCAAAATATTCCCACATTTTTAAAGCCAAGGCATCATTGTTTGGGGATTTATTTTATTTATTTTTTTTTTTGCAGACTTAAACAAAAATATTTGGGTTGATTTGGGGTTTTGTGTTGCTACTTTAGAAACCCAAAGTAGCAAGTGGGAGTTAGCATTCACAGGTATCTCTTACTTCTACTCCACTGCTGCTTTAGCCCAACGTGATGTCAAGTTGTTGTCTGTGATCGATGTGATGAGAAATAAAAAAGTCACATTTACCGTCATGCATCAGCTCAAATGACAGAGCAAGGCGGTGAAACTCTGCTCTCCATGAGAGAGGGGGAACATTACTGCAAAATCCTCTCAAAATCTGTGGTTTGGATTACAAAGAAAAAATAAAAAAAATCACAAAAACATTCACAAAACCCCAGAGGGTCTCCATAGAAATGTTTTAGATCAAAACCCATTCATAAGAATGGTGCTGTCAAAGTCCGGCTCTAAATTCCACTGAAAACAATGTGTGTTCGCAAACTTCACAATTATTCAATACTTTGTGTTGGTTTACCACATAAAATCCCAACAAGGTGCATTAAAGGTTGTTGTAACATGAACGTATGCGAAAATGTAAACACCAGGAGATATACTGACTCGTGTCCACAATGGGAGGCACTGAGAGAAGATTTAACCTGATGGAAAACCACAAGACAAATCAAGCCGCTTGTGATGAAACCGAATCTTTGCTCTCTGATACTTCCACGTGGTCTCGTATTAAAAGTAACATGTCGGTACAGGAGCATGTGGATCTGTCTGCTACAGGCCCAGCTGTCTCCCATCAGCCCTCAGGAGAGCATCAGCGCCGGAGGAGCGTTTCCCCCACCTGCATTTATTTGTGTGCCTGTTCTGTGTTCCCGCGGGGAAAGGTAGTGGTTAGGTGAAGGTTGTGATTCCCAGAGTAGATCTGCTTCCACACAACTCTCTTTCTATCCACAGGTATATGTCGTGTGTGACTTTATGTGGGTTTTTTTTTTTTCCCATCTCTGCTGCCGGTTTTGGCTAAATGTTGTGCTGTAAGCGTTAAATGAGTTCCTGAGGGCGGGTTCGCGTACAGCAGAGGTCATCGGTCCTGACTCCGAACAGGACCTGAGGAGATGCATGGCGCTTGTATCACAGTGGATTTTGTGTGTGTGTGCGTGGGTGTGTGTGGGTGGGTGTGTGTGGGCGCAGCAACATCTCATGTTTTAAAGTGACCAGCAAAAGCATTTGTATCTCTTGTACTGCTTCACATGATGTCAGATTACATCCTCAAACCTTCATGTATCTTATTAGCACTTTGAGTTAGGCCAATAGAAAGTACAGGATAACTGTTAAATGTACAACCAGGTGTTGTACATCTACAGAGACCGTCCTGTTTGGAGAGTAGCTGCAGTTCTGTCAGATTGAAAGGGGAATGACTCTGAAGGGCAGTGCTCAAGTCTTGTTACAGATAATTGGGTTTAGGTGTGGACTTTGACTGGGCCGATGAAATTAACTGCGACCGGCTTCAGGAGGAAGGCATTCCCGTAGCATGATGCTAACAGACTTGATTGGGAATCGATTGTTCAGATGAGCTCCACAGGACATGTAAAGGGTTTCACATTAAGATAAAACATTTCATTTTGGTTTCATTTGACCAAAGCGCCTTGAACTGCATGTTCCTCTTGCACTGTCTTGTGACAAACTGCGAGTGGGATTTTTTATGGCCTTTTTTTTTTACAGCAATGGTTCATTCTTGTCACTCATGAAGGCCACAGTTTTGAAATGCAGGACTGATGAAGTCAGTTGTGTCTCCAATTTTTCTCACCTGAGTTGTGGACACATGCAGCTCCTCCAAAGCTATGTTTCTTTACTCCTAAACCGTCACCATCAAAACACTTCGTTGTAAATCGATGGCTCCACCCTCATCATGACAGTTAACGAGTTAAAAGACTTTGACTGGGTAGGTTTGGAAGTTGTGCCATCTTCTTTATCCATTTTCAGAAGCTGGTTTGAACACTGCTATGTGGGATTTTGGGCAATAATCTAAAGTTGTTTTGAACTTTTCCACAACTTAATCTCAGATTAAATAGGAAAACACCCTCCCCAGCTCTCACAGACGTTCCACACTGGCATATTTTTCTTAAACTTTTTAAGCCTGAGCAGCAAAAGTGTTGCTGAAATCCTAATTAGAAATATTTAAAACATCAACTACTTTATGTTGACCGATTGCATATAATCCTGATAAAAAATTGCACTGATGTTTTTGCGGGTGCAACGCACCAACGTGGGAATAGATTGAAAGGGTGTGAATATTTTTGGAGGGATTCGTTGATGCACAAGGTTGCATTCACTGTCCACGTCTCATGGATGCTGCCGATTTTTTCTTTTTTCTTTTTATTTTCATGATGTGTAAACAGTTGGGAAGTGCAAATACATTATGTGTGTCCTCAGAGTGTGGTGAATGAAGTTCACCGGATGAGAGCAGTAACCTTAGCGAGTGTCAGAGCGACGCGCAGGAGCTCCGTCTGTCAACGCAGAGCATGTCTGCAGGGAGAGCAGCTTCCTGGGATCCAGGAGCGTTTTGTCCTCTGCAGCGCCGGCTATGCCTCCTTCACATCAAACATCAGATAAAGTCAAGCTGTGAAAAATGATCAGCTGGCGAAAGAATTGAATAACTCCCACATGTAGGGTTGCCACCCATCCCTTAAAATACAGAATCGTCCCGTATTTGGCTGTTAACTGTCGCGTCCCGTATTGAACCGAAATGAGAGGCGAGTTGTTCCGTTTTTCTATAAATGTCTGATAGACACGCCTATCACACACATATCAGCACTAAGTGTAACAATAATGACCAAAATAAAACAGGAAATATTAAGGTCAGCTAAATTGTCGTGGTGTGAGCTAAAGGACCCCCAGAACGCTACGGACCGACGCGCTTGTGGTTGCCTAGAGACGGACACTACGCAGTCCAATGGAAGGAGGAAATGTAGAGATGTCAGAGCTTTAAATCTGTTTTATTTTTCTGTTTAAAGACTAACTGATCTATTTGTTTAATTTCTTACATCATCAGATTATTTCACATAACATTTCATATTATAAATGAAATATTCCACCGGTGGAACTAGTAGTTGTTTTAATCAATATTAAGGAGTTATTGACTTAAACAAGCTTCTATATCTTGCTCAAAAGTTGTTTATTAATCAGTTTTGTCTTATTTTAAGTGTACTAAGATATTTTCACTAGAAACTGGACAAAAAAAAAAAACTTGGTAAAAGTTTGCCTTCAAATGATATAAATTCAACTTTACTGATCCCAAAGGGAAATTAAATGTTGTTATAACTCATATAGATTTGATTAATGATAACATTACCCAAACCATGAATTTCAGTAATTAAATTCAAACTAATCAAACTCAATTTTGTAGAAAATAATCCTAAATAATAACTAATTAAAATGGATTTTAAACACAGAAATAGTCTAATTATGGTAAGGCTGAACAATATTACAATATCATGAAATAAGCGTCTTTATCAGTCTGTATCAATACTTTTTTATTAGTTTTCCGTCATAGTTTTCTTATATTACAATTTTTTCTGTATTTTGATGTACTTTCAGATGGTGGTAAAATGAATGGTTTAATTAAACTAAATCATAAAGTATTTGATAGTTGCAGGTCTAATGTGACACATTTATCCTGCTTTCTAAAGCAGCACACTGGCAAATGTCTCTACTGCCTTTGATTATTCGCTTTCTTATGCTCAAAAAGCTGTTTTCCATTGTCATAAAGCATAAATAAAAACATCTAATAGCACAAAATGTGTATTTTTCCAAATTAAAACTTCAGCATTTATTATATTCTTTCAGCCACTAGCACTGACAGATTTTCTAATCTCTCAAGCCTAAAAGGATTAAAATCCCACTCTGAATATTAAGCAGCTCCGCTGGGATCCTGTCTGAATTAAAATGTTCGCAGGAGATTGTCACCGTCGTGAAAACCTGTACCCACTCTCACGTTCTCGTCACTCGGAGGGAAACGTGACGTTGCTCTGCCTGTTTGAGCTGAAGCTGAAATTTGTCTCTTTTTATCTCTCTCTCTCCTCACCAGATCATTTCGTATCAGCCGTACGGACGCTCCGTAGACTGGTGGGCGTATGGAGTTCTGCTTTACGAAATGCTGGCAGGACAGGTGAGTGCTTCACACCAGTAAACAAACTAAAAAAAAAATATATATATATATATATATATATATATATATATATATATATATACTTTATGTACATCATCAATCTAAACTCATAACTTTGTGTCACCACGACCTTAAAGCTTTTCAAGTTTTACAAACTAAACGTGAAATAACACAAAATCACTCATATACCTCCTGTTCTGTCAAAGCGGCGCTAAAGGAATATCTGGTAGACCGATGATATTAAAGGAAAAAAGCAGGAGGACATATATATTCATGCAGACAGGCTACCTCCAGTCGATGAGGGCCGCTGGTGTGGAAATGACGAATAATTCATTTTATAGACTGTCAGAGCAGCCATATTGTGGTAACTGATGATAACGAGCCAGTGAGCGGGGGGTGGGGGGGGAAGCTGGGTCATCCACTTCACTGACCTCACAAGGTCTTCCTGTGAAACATGATCTAATGTTTCACAGCCACTGTTTCTGGCTGTTTTTCCTCTTTTCTTCAGGTGAAAACACCTTTTAAATGTCGCTTCCTGTGTATTGTTAGCGGAAACGATCAACGCCGAGAGAATAAAGTGTGAAAGCCTCGCTGCGTCTGCAGCCGTTAATTCGGTTCGAAACGGAGGCGATCCGTGATGAGGCTTTGCCGACTGAACGTATTTGTAAACTTTGTGATGACGGATGAAACCCTGACGTCCTGAACATGGTGTCCCTCCACCCACAGCCTCCATTTGATGGTGAGGACGAAGACGAGCTGTTCCAGTCCATCATGGAGCACAACGTCTCCTACCCAAAGTCCATGTCCAAAGAAGCCGTCTCCATCTGCAAAGGGGTGAGCGGATGAGGAATTACTTTCCTTGTTTTGTTTTATTGTAACTATGAAAACTGGATTATGTGAGCTTTTTTTTTTTTTTTCATCTAGCTTAAAATAAAATATGCATTTGAATTTGTATTTTTTTAGTCGTGTTTTAAGTTTATTTATTAAAGCCTGATTAAGTTGGAGGATTACTCAAACTTAATGACTGTTTTCTTTTTTATTTTCTTGCTAATGACTGTGCTTTTTAAAAAAAGTAAAACTTTAGTGATTTTTATCTTTTACTTAGAGTACTATTTTGCAAATAAATATGGTTGTATTTTAAAATTTTTCTTTGCAATAATAATAACATTCGCATTCAGTTGGGGGGTTTTCCGCTGCAACGTTTGGGCCAGTATGTCCATTGGTAACCGTCGGTAACGCTAACGTTGATATTCGTTTAATGCTTTTTAAAAAAATTTAAAAAAGACAATTTCGTATTTGCAGTGTTTTCATTAAACAACAAATCAACAAATGCAACTAAAACACACATGAAACAACTCGTTCACGCGCTAAATCATGGTGGTGGAATAGATTCATATTTCAGTTTTTTTTTAAAAACATGCCTTTTTTTAATTAATATGTTTCCATTTAGCAAATATGCGAAATTTTATGGTTAATAGTAATGATACAAATTTTAAAAGGAAGTTGTTTTAACTTCAGTTGTAAATTACAGTGGTGTTTTCATCATCACTATTAGCCATTAGCTGGGAATCCAGCTACTGAGAATGTTTTAGAGGGCATTTATTTGTGCATGTTCATGCATATGTCTGCTTTCCTCCTCTAAAAATATGCTCTTCAATTTTTTCAATTTTTTTTTTTATTGTGGCTTTTACAACATTAACTAATGTTATAAGAGCTTCTAACATTAGCGCTTATAACTTGAGATTCTCTTATAAGGTGATAAACTTAAAAATGAAAATATATGTCCACAGAGCACAGCCAGATCAATTTGGATTTACAGATGTTGGGATGCTGCACAATTTATTTAACAATTTAATTGTTTTACAGGTAGATTCAAAACGTGAGCCAAGATTTGATGGTGTTTTTTGGTTTTTGTCTTTTGCATAATGATGCTCAAAATCCCAACCTCAGAATGTCAATAAGGTGGTGTGAGGAAGATGAGAAATGTCCTAAACAGATTTCTCACAGTATGATATCAATATCAGCAGAAGGTGAGGATCGGGCTTTGACAGCGCCGCTTTCGGCGTTTCTCCTGCAGAAATGAGACTATTGATAAACCAAACGATGTCAAAAATATTCCCAACCGACACAGAGGAAAAAAGAAAACGACTTGTGTGTTAGAAGAATTTAATATAAAAGCCATAGTTTTGTTTGTATCCTGAGGCCCTGCAACTTTGGTGAACTGTGCACTAATGTGCTTTGTCTTACTGTCCCTTCCTCTCCACTGAATTGTTTTTGTCCTCTTTTTCCTTCAGTTTGCGTTTTGCTGAGAAATGTATCTGCGTCCTGCAGCCCGACACTCTGCTGCTTTAACCCTGTTTATATTCTCACACTGTGGAGATTTACTTCCCTTATACGAGCAAAAGTTTTCAAACAATTTCAGTCAAATGTTCATCAATATATGTGTTTCTTGAATTCCTGAGCAGCGCTGTCACGGATTAACACACAATTCTAACCAGAATCTAAAGAAAAGAAGTTTGAAGATTGTAAAGTGATTACGAGAAGGAAGAATTAGAGAAGATGAAGAGAGACGGAGGGACAGTTTTAGGAAGCAAAGTGATGTTGAAGATCTGCTGGAATATTGGAAACGTGTAATACGCCGCTATTATTGGCACCCCTGATGTGTAAAGGCCATAAAATAAATTAGCTTTTCTATTTTGGTGCCATAAAGACACTTTAAAATTTCAACCTTTAATTTGAGAACATTTACTGTAAAACACAGTGGAAACATATATTTTTTTGTGATTAGTGAGATAATTAGCAGTACAGCTAACAACTCTATTAAAGTTAAAATAAATGAAGCATTTTTCTAATTTAAGTGGTGATGAACTTTTGATCAGTAATCCATCACTTCCCGTTTCCCGGTGACATGTTGTTACATCAGGGCTTTTTGATTATTTACATTTAGTTGAGTTTTGTTAGTTGTTCTTTTACTTTATCCCGTGTTTCCCTGTGGTTTTTTTTCTCATAAAGCCTTTTTCTGCCTCAGTCACATTGTTGCCTATTTGCCTTTTCTTTTAATGTTGTAGAAAGACACGATGACGGGGAAGATAACACTCCTGCATCACCTTGCAGCACATTCAACACTGCAGCATACACACTTTCATCACCACATAACCAAGCCTGCCACTGATTTCTTTCAGACTAGTCAGAGAAGAAAAAGCCCTGCAGCGCTCACACGCCACGCGAATCAGATTTATTGTACCACTGCTGCACAAAGAACGCAGCGGATACTTAAATACGTCTCCGATAAATGAATAACATCACTTTATGTCACTGCATAGACACTGAATTTAAGATTATCGGTGCTGGACACAGTGAACGCTGCGAACTTCACACCTTTGATCCCAATAGACGTGCACTATTCAGAACTGGAAGAGCATGAAAAATTACATTTACGGTTGGAAGATATGAAAGTTTCACACAATATTTCTAATCAGGAGTTTAATCTCAAAGCTCTTGTTCTGGTCAAACACTGATTACCAAATACAATTATTTAAAAAGGATCATAATAATAATAATAATAATAGTAATGAAACATGTTTTAAAAAGCTTTGCTCTTCTTATCCCCCACAAAAAGATCTCATCTTACTCTCTAATTTTTTTTGTATAAGTATTTATTCTCGCCTCGTTGCCCATCCTGTCTGCTACTTTTAAAGCTCTCAGTAGGAACTGGATGGAGCCGCAAAGTTTCATCAAAGCTGCAGCACGTGTGACTAAAATGATCAGCTAATTTGGTCCTGATGTGTTGAAGTCAGGCCGTTATCACCAGTGGGAGAAGTCTGATTAAAATGTCCACACTTTATTTATTTATTTATTTAAAATAGTCTGTGGTGGTGATTGTACGTCACACTTTGACATGAGGCTTCCAGACCAATCGGAGTCGCTGAGCTTCAAGAGTTTCTCAAAGTGTGAGGCGTTTCGTCCTGTTGGCGGGTTTGGCAGCAGGGTTATGTCTTTCACTGACTGGCAGCCTGTGGGCAGACCTGAACCCACAAACTACCTTTGTTTCTCCCTTGTATCAACAAAAAATGTTCAAAAATAAAAAGTTATAGGAACAACGTTCAGTCACCAATCGAGAAACCGGAAGCAAACATTACATTTTGTTGAGAGTCATCATCAAAACACATCAAATATGTTGGTCAGTATTCCATTTATTATGGCTTTTCAGTTTTCTGAAAGTGTGTTAATGATGATGATGGTCATCAATGACAGGAGTTAAATGCCTTTGAATAGGGGTGCACCGATTTATCACACAGCTGATTTATCGGTGCCGATTTCCTTAATTTTGGGGGATCGGTCATCATCCGATTTTTACATGTGGAGCTGATCTTATCCAGCGATCTTATCTGCCTCGGCAAAGGTTTAAAAATCAGCCACTGACCTCTTCTGCTGTCCGTGACAGAGGTTTGACTGATGGATCTACCCACCAGGTCATGTCTGCTGTCAACAATAGTGACCCCACTGTTACCAACTCAGCAACTTTCTCGCTATATTTAGTAACATTTCAGACAAAAAATTTATATATATATCTGCAAAAATCTGAATCGGCAGGTCAGGCTTTTTAAAAGATCGATAATTGGCCAACAGCCAGAAAACTGCAATTGGCGCACCCCTGCATTTGTACGTAAGTTATTATGTGTGTTAACATGTTTTTCTGTTCTGCAGTTTTAAAAACCCTTACTATTGATATAACACAGAATTGGCCTCCAAAGGTAGAACTCATCGAGGATTATTCATAGCAAATGGCAAAGAAACCACACAAACGTATAGCAGGATATTTGATGAGTTTTCTTAGCAGAAGTTGTGTTGTTTGTTTGTGCTGGTCCATTAATCGTAGTTCGTAACCTTTTCTGTAGGATTGAAGTGGTAGCCAGGTTTCTTAGGGGTGCTGAGTAACCCCAGCTCAGCGGCCTGGTTAATGGTTAAACTGGTTATTAGTGAAACATCCCACTAATAATAACTCACTGTATTTGTTCTGCCTTTGGTAATCCTGAAACCAACAGGCTCTGCATTCTTCCCGTCCCTTCTCTGTTTCATCTGAACAAAGTGTTGCTGCGGTAAATTAATGTTTACTTTAGATTTATTAATCACATATATCTCATTTTAAGCCCGTGTTGCTTTGTCACATTGTGAAACTTTGGATATCTCTTCCAGCTAAATGTGCTTTCTTTTGAAAGTTATCAAAAGAGTAGGGCATTATTTCTAACTCGGTTAGGTAAAGTCACATCAACATCAATTTTGCACAGCTTTCCATGTTCTGGGCCGGCATACGTGTCTTGTTTTACTTTCTAGACTGAGTGAAAATTGTCAGGGTGAGCTGAAGAGACGGCGTTTCTCTAAAGGCAGAGCAGGCGGAGGGAAAGCGAGGGGAAAGCCATTATGTCACACATTGTAGGCCCATCTGTCAGCTGTCATCCACTGACCTAGAAACGCAGCGAAATCGAATGTTGAGAGATGCGAAAGAACGGAGAGGTGATCACTTCTTACTGAGATACATTCAAACAAAAAGATCCAAAGCCACTAGTTCTCTTTTTTTTTTTTGTAGATGTTGCTGCCATTAATCGTTTATTTAGCTTTCACATAAAGTGACGCCAATCTGAGCCTCTAGTTTCAAAACCGGAAATGTTTATCTGCTACAAAGGGACATTTTTAACCATATTTAGGGATATAAATTGAGCCACTTTATTGTATTTTATTGCATCTTTGGATAGGAAAGCAATTTTGTATCAGCACGCACATCCCAACCATCTCAATCTGCACTTTTCTAATTTATGCTTTCTGTTTTTCCTGATGAAATCTGGAGACTAAGACTTGAACCTTTAAGGTGAAAATAAAAGAGTTACATTTATATGATTGTTAAAGCCCATTTTTCTGCTAGAAAACTGGCTACGAGGAATTTAGAGTTACTTTTTTCTTTCTTAGGCAGCATTCAGTTTCTGTACGCCAAAAAATTTGGAGGAAACTTCCAGAAAACTGCAAAAATGCCGAAACACTGAGCTAAAAACTCAGCTGTTTAGAGTTGATTTTTGATTCCTAGTAACTGGAAAATGGATCAACATATATTGATGTGTACTTGCTCGATGATTCTGATTGGTTATTGTATTCTGCAAAATACTTTGAATGGCCTTGCTGCTGAAATGTTTTATACATTACAGAGGAATGTTTTGTCGTCTCATATATTTATCTCCTCACTCGAACAGCTGATGAACAAACAACCAGCAAAGCGTTTGGGCTGCGGCGCCGAAGGAGAGCGGGACATCAGAGAACACGCCTTCTTCAGACGGATCGACTGGGAGCGCCTGGAGAACAGAGAGATACAGCCGCCCTTCAAGCCCAAAGTGGTAAGTCGACACATCCAGGCTGCAGAAAGCCACAGGTTTTCCTAACACCTTTCGGCAGTAGATTAAGTTAAGTCCTAATGCTTCTCCTTACGAGGATTATTTCTATGGTTCAGGTTTATGCACGATAAAAGGTGCAGGGAAAAAAAAGGTGTTTGTTTTCCTCCTGCTAAGACTTTCACTGCTCATCCATCCTGTCTGCAAAATAATCATTTTAGTGGAAGTAAATCTCTCTTCTTTTTTTGACCTAAAGTAGAAAATTCATCGTCATCATCAGAAAAGAAAAGTATCAACATAAACCTAAATCAAATAACTTTGACATCCAAAGAAACTCTAGATATTTTTCTACAAAAGTTTAATTGAACCAGATTGGACACACAAATTTGTTGGCACCTCCGATTAACAACAGGGCTGAATCTAACGAGTATTTTAGTAATCGATTATTCTGATGATTAAATGATATTACAGGGTTTTTATCTGACTAATCAGATAAAAAAACAACAACTTGGACGTTTTACTTTTTTTATCCACTTTTTTATATATAATATTAATATTAGATGTACATAAAAAATACACATAACCAAATAATTCAATTTCTTTTTTAAATAAGAAAATACTCATTGTATTGCCTAAAATTTGAATGAATTTTGGCTAAAATATATTTACAGACCACTTTTTTTTATTATTGTTGTTGTTGTTCATCTGAAATGCAAAATATGTAATTATTTTTGTACAGTTTTGGCTCTGAATATGTTGGTTTTTTTCAGCAAATGGCCTTCTTTCAGTCTGAATTCCCCAGTTAACGATTAATTGATTACTAAATTCGTTGACCATTCTTTCACTACGATTAATTGTTTCAGCCCGAAACAAGATGTTTAGAAAAACACTTAAAATACACATTTTATTGTTTGATCCATCATATTTAACAATGAATCATTTTCGCTCCAAACTCAGTCTCATTGTGTTGCCATGCATCTCAGACTCATCTGACTATGTGGTTTTAGTAAAAGTTTAGCAAATTCAACATGTTTACATTTGCAATGGTAGGGCAGAAATAAGCATTTTTAGTATGCCTCCCAAAAAATTCAATTTGAGCCTATTCTAAAATAATATAAATTAATAAGAAGGTTTTATACACTTCCTATAACAGTGGTGACAACAGTTGTTTGTACCACAATAAATGGTGGAATAAATTGTGACATTTCCTAAATATATTCATGTAATCTCTATGGAAAGAGGTTTTTTTGTATATGATTGCATCTGCAGCACTGAAACAAAAATGTCACATGATCATTTTAAAGCTTGGAAACAGCACAGACAGAAACAATACAGAACCTTCCTGGACATCTGATTCAGCTGGAGTCACATTAGGATGCAGAATAACTAAATAAAACATTCAGATTAAAAAAAATCTGACTCTCCCAACATTTAACAACATATATGTAACATTTAGTTTCTTCTTTATACTTTTGCATTTTGATCATCAACAAATTCTGTAAATCTGAGGAAAGGACAATTTGTTCCTTTTACAAACTCATTTTATGTGATGCCACATTTCATTCAAGCTTTCTTACAAAGTTGAACATGTTTGTACGTCAAGTAGATCTGTTTTTCTTTTTATCATAAGATTTGTGGCATTGAGGAAATTCAATCCACACAAACTAATCCTTATCTTTACATTAGTTGCTGTTCTCGTTCTGATTATTAGAGCTTAAAAAGTCTTATCTGAGTTTCCCAGAGCTTTTCGCTCAAACAATCACACACGACAGATATGCCTTATCTTTGTGCAGCACACTGTGGAGGCATTTCCCTTTGGGAATTTGAACGTTTTTATCCCAAAAGAGAATGAAGCTTTTATCTACCATCACCAAACCATGAACATTTCAAATTCTCGCACATGCTACATTTGCTAATAAAAACCAAACGTCAGAGATACAGTAAGAATCCCCCAATGGGTTTGGTCCCATAATGCTTTTTGTCCAACATTTCCTCAACAAACTAAAATATAGTTTGTTTCATTTCTGTAGCCTTCTTAAAAAAATGATGCCAACATGAACGTTGAAAAGCTTTGAGATGTACATCTTTCAATTAAATGAACTGATACAAGTTCTTCTTCTACTGATAAAAATTGGTTCTATGTGCTTATTGGTATGAACACCAACACAAAAATCATCAAATCACTGATGATTTTGAATAAAATTTAAGAAACAACCAAAATAGTCACTTTAGTGATCATTTTTAGAAATGTTCCAAAAAAGAAATTGTAATAAGTGATCCATTGCTGATAATAAATCCTGAATCCAAACTTCACCCTTTAAATCATTTATGACCCAAATTCATGAACATTGATCGAAATAAAGACTCCCAGCTCCGTAGAGGAAACATGTACGCTGCATTTCCTTCAGGAAAAAACAAACACAGGAACCAAATACTTCTCTCAGCGTTGTTTACAGATGAGTGTGTGTCCGTGTGTGTTCATTTTAAAAACTTCACCTCTCCACTTCTTCAACCCTCAAGGGCCCCACCTCCTCCGATAAGGTGAATCCTGACTGAGTTTTTGCCCATCTAGTGGATGCATTGTGAGCTTTGTGTGTATGTCGAAGAAAAATGTTTGTGTGTGTGTGTGTGCGTGAGTGAGTTGGCTGAAGGAAAAGACGTTTTGTATAGATTTTAAAAAGTACCGAAGGAGGTTTCTGCTGCTTCTGCATCAGTTTGTTGCTTGGGTGTGCTGTGTTGAGAATCGAATGCTAGCAGAGACTGGAGTACTGGAGAGTGAGCCTATATATGCAGTGCCTTAAAAAAATATCCAAACATGTTGAACTTTTCCAAATTTCCAAATTCAAAACTACATTTATTTCTGCAGTTTTAATTTGCGCAACTTTGGGGGGGGACCCTGCAGCTGCGGAGTACTTCACGCCTCAGTGGGTGGAGTTACAGGAAAGTTTCACTCTGAGACGTGGTTTCAAAAAGTGCCTCTGATCACTGGAGACTCGTGAACAAGCGGCTGGATCGCAACAAAATTATGATTTCACTGAAAACTTGTTAAGCGCCCCTAAATTTGCGCAGAAGAGGTCTCTCTCGGCTAATTGCCTGACTGCTGGAGGCGACTCACGCTGAACTTTACTATGTGGCTGTTGGGAGTAAATTGGGCTGATTGCACATGGACGACAAACCTTTTAGATTTTCGGTCATGAAACTTTTGAAAACCTTTTATCTGTTTGGCTCTCAAGCAAAAATCCCCAAATAAACACAATGAAGTTTATGACTATGAATTGACAAAATATGGAAAAGTCGAGCGTTATGAAAGGCACTGTACTGGTTGGTTTAATGCATTTAAACACGCATGTTCACCGCACAAGCGCATGCTGGCATGGCTCTGGATGTACGCAGAAATACTTAGAGGGAAGAGAGATTTGGACAGAGAGCCAAAGGGTTGACTGATCCACCTCCTGTGCCATGTAACGGCGCATTATTCCCGAGTCCATTACCGATAACTGGCTACCATTAAGCATCACCCTCTCACCCTTCATCCATTCCTGCCTCTCTAATCCAAATCCTCCTCCTCCTCTTTCCTTTGCCTTCTTTCTTCATTTTTCTTTGCCTTTCAATCAATCACACTTCATTTGGTTGCAACAGCTGGGGAATTGCAGTGAAAAAGAAAGAAACTCTGCCTAAGCGGGAAAGTCAGGCCATCTGTATGTACAAGACCATGACCTGAGACAACACAGAGGACGGTAGAACGACTGTCACGCAAACGGAGTCGGCACCGGTCCGTATTTATAGAAGCCGATGGCGGCACTTTGCGACCGTCTGCCGCAGGTGGGATTGTAGGTGAAAGAAAAACGGCAACATTGAGCTGTGTTGGTATTCAAAGTCTGGTCCATTTCCAGTACACCGACATAATTCACACTCGCTTGTGAACGTGGAGTTGTCTTTACGCTTTGAATAAAAGAGAAAATGGGGAAAAAAGTGGGTCAGATATAGAGCTGCTGAATCATAATCCAAAAGAAACACAAGAGTTGGTGCAGTTTCCAAGAAATATATTTGGATGACATACTTTGCCACACATCCACTGAGATAATATAATATAGTCCTGACTTGCTGTAGCTGAAAGAAAAATAGGTCAGTGAGACCCGACACATATGCAACTGCCTGCTTTTCACCTTAAAGGGACGGTATAATATAAAAGAAACTTTTTTCTTTAGCCTTACATCATGTGATAATTTTATTACCTCATCAAAAACAACATAAACAACAAAACAACTCATAAAATACCTGGAGTTTTGCTTTGATTCTTTCATGCATGTTTGCGAAACCCTTGACTCATAAAGTAAAATATCTTCCTAAACCAATAAAAATGTTTCCCTGCAAGAAGTTTTTACGTCATTAAAACTAATCTCTGTAATAAATGCAAACTTTGGTTAAACCTGAGGAACCTTTGCAGTTACACATTTTTATTACATTAGATTACATTACATTTACGGTACAGTAATTCAGTCTTGAATAACAACCCAAGAGTTTCAGCTACATTTAACTGAATTAGGTGATTAAGACTAAATATTTAATCATTTTCACTGTAAAACAGCTCCACATATCTGCTATTAGATGCAACTACTCTGCTGTTTATTGTATTAATTCAATTTTAAAAGAAAAAATCTAAGGAAAGTTTTGCATAATGCCAGCTTTACGCAGAGGGAGTAAAGACACAAGAGTCAAAGTGTGTGTTTCAACACAACCCTAATGGAGGCACAGACTTATTTATCTTCCTAAGTGGCTGTGTGTGTTCTTTTAATGTAGTTAAATGAAGGGACGTGTTTGTAAAGAGAGAGGGAGGCAGATTAAAGATGACAGAAAGTAGGTCATAGAAACTCATGTAGGACGCTGTGTCATGATAGATGCTGACCAGAGTTCACCCACTGAGGCCTGACTGAATCACTGCCTAATGAGGCGTTCGCTTGCCTTCCTTTTGTTTTTCTTGGGGAAAAAATAAATGTAACAAGCATTTTTTTTTCTACTAGCAGCTTCTGCGACATGACTTCCATATTTCTGGCGCTTGGCGCTCCAAAATCGAGGGGAAAATCCCGTGCGATAATCTTGGGTCGTGTTCGGCGAAATAAAAGACAAGATACTGGGATAAACGAAGCGTGCTGCTGTCAGTTCTGCAGCTGAAGCTTCATCCCTCATATGCTTCGCGTACACTGCGACAGAGGCGGTGGCGGTGGCGGTGGCGGCGGCGGCGGCGGCATTGCCCCCCGCAGCGGCGTCCAGATGTCACAAAGGAACCAACCGCTCGGGGACACACAAAGGGACGTTTCGGTGCCGGAGATTGTCGTAGGAGGTCAATTTTTTTTTTTTTTTTTAAAAAGTGTGCTGCCTCGCTTGAGCGATGACTGCTCCGTGATGGATAGAAGACGACAAGTGGACGGAGAGGCCCGGCAGTTGAAGGACGCTGGCGATTAGCCGCCAGGTGTGCGCGCGCGGCGCGGGGAGGGAGGACGCTGTTTGTTTGTGTGCGCGCGCACGTTGAGCCACATTTGATTTTCATCTGGCGGCGTCGATCCGCTGCGACAGGGCGGCGCTCGCTCAGGGCGAATGTCACCTGACGGTGGCAGCGGACTTTGTCAAAGATAAAAAATAAATAAAACTCAAGCACAATCCTCTCGGACACATCTGCGCCCTCGAGTTTTCCTCTTCGGCTCCGTTGAATCGAGCTCGGTGTTGGCCGGCAAGTTCAGAAGTGGAAAAAGGAGTTAAAAAAAAAAAACAGAGCGGTCCGCACCTTTTCTAACAGGCACCTTAACGCGCCGATAACGAGACGCTGACAGACACTGAAACGCTGGAACTCAACAACTAAAACACACAGGGCAACAACGGGCCTCTTTGACCAAAATGGCAAAACTAAAACTTTAATCTCAAAGAGAAATCTGATCTCTACAAAATTAATCTCACTTAAAATAAAAATAAAAATGTGACATAAAATTAGTAATTGCACAATCATTCACCCCCTTCAAGTTTGTATTTATTAGATAAACCTTTGGATGCAATCAAGGCGTAAAGTCAGTGTGGATAGGCCGATCTGAATGCCGCAACTTTACCCTATGGCATTGATGTCTGGGCTTTGACTGGGCCACTCCAGAACATCCAAGTTGTTGTCTTCAAACCATTTCCGTGTAGCTTTTAGCCGGATGCTTCTGGTCGCCGTCGTATCCGCCAAACGCATTGTCTTCTCTGATGGCCGTAAAGCTTCACGTTGGTCTCCACAGACCAGAAAACTTTCTTCCACTCGACCACAGAGTCTCCAACATGCCTTTGTGTTGAGTCAAGCCTTGATGTGTTAATCTTATTTGTAAGTAATGAGAAGCACGCTTATGTAGGGCGTCAAAGTTTATGCAGTGGTGAGAGGCGCTTTAGGTTGCCATGCGCTCTTAATTTATTCTGCGGCGTGTGTGTGTGTGTGTGTGTGATGGAGCGCTGTGAAATGGCTTTATAGATATCAGCAGACAACTGCAGAGGAGTTGCTCCTAAGGGAAACTTAAATGCTAGTCGTGTTTGTAGTGCGTATTTGTGTGTTTGTGTGTGTGCTAAAATGTTTGCAACAATGTAGGTTAGCCCCATGAGTAGGAGATCTCTCTTTTCCTGCTTATTCTCTCTTGTACATTCCTCTGTTTTATTAAGCATCATTTCTACCAACAGACAACAACACATCTTCACGAACTGGGGTTACATAAGCATTTAATAATAAAACTAATAAAAAATAATGATAAATATTTCTAGCTAGAATGAAGGTTTAGCATCCAGCGGGAGCATAGCCAAATATATACACAGTCAGACCTACAACCAAGTGGTTTAGATCACAGCACATTGAAGGGTTTTAATGGCCCAGTCAAAGTCCGACCTAAATCCAGTGGAGATTCTAGGGGAAAAATAAAAAACAGAAACTGATGTTAAGAGATCGATTCCGAATAAGTTTGAACTATTTGGGGGAACAAATGAGCAAAATGTTCTCTTTAGACAAACCTGGCAGAGACATATTGAGTTTGGATTTGGATGTGAAGTTGCAGCAAACCGTGGCTCTGCAAAAAAAAAAAAAGAAAAAGAAAACCAGGGTTTATCTTCCTTCTACTTACACATAAAGGTGCTGTTCTGTTTTGTTTTGTTTTGTTTCGTGAGACAAAATATCTTAAAATTTGTATAGAAAATGTTGAAATGTTTTGGGAATACAAATCCTGTTTCAAGTTGCTGTAAATTTGTGAAAAAAAAAAAAAAAAATACAGAGCTTCTCTGAATCAACAGTTTGTGCTATTCTGCAAAAGGTTCCCGTCTTTCTGTTTACCTCTGACACCTCCACATACCTGACATCTAAACATCTCTCCTCTCTCCTTTGTGTGTCTGTTCTTTTATTTTTTTCGTACAGTGTGGCAAAGGGGCGGAGAACTTCGACAAGTTCTTCACGCGTACCCAACCCCAGCTCACGCCGCCCGACGAGCTGGTGATAGCCAACATCGACCAGGCCGAGTTCGCAGGATTCTCCTTCATCAACCCTCAGTTCGTTCACCCGTCGATCGTCAACAGCGAATGAGGAGGAGGAGGAGTAGGATGGTAGAGTCTCTGACGAAGATCCCTGCTCACTGCCGCCTACCTAACCAACCGTCGACGAAATCCAACTAGAGCCTCGAGTCCCACAGTTGATCCCAATGTGTTGGTGTTCTTCCTAAGCAGGAGTCTAGGGCATGCACATTTACTTTGTACATCTTTTTTTTTTTTTTCTTGCCAGTACAGAATATGAATTGAATAGACTAGATTGGTTTCGGTCACCATAAGACATCATTTTTTTTGTTAGTTTTTTTTTACTAATTATGAGCATGCACTGTAGGACGACGTGTCTCTGTAACCTGGGAGGCGTTCAAACAAGGAAGGGTGCCAGGCTTTATTAATCTATGCCAGTATATGATTTAGAAAACAAAATATGTTTACAAGCCTCAGTGGATTCAAATGGTGTCAATAGATCTGCAGCGCCGCGCAAAAGGAAGTCACACCGCTTGAATTTTTTCAGATTTCTTTCCGCAGCAACCACAAGCTTCGACGGATTTCGGCGAGTCCAAAGCAACCAGTCGGGATGAAAATATGTGATTTTAAAATAGTTTTTTTCTAATTTAAAAATCTGAAAACGCAGTTTGAAAAATTTTCAAATTCTCCGAAGGTTCTTAATGAGATTCTAGGTGCTATATTTCGCTTCATCCATCTTCCCATCGACTCCGACCAGCTTCCTTGTTCAGCTGAAGAGACGCATTCCCACAGCATGACGGTGTCACCGCCGTATTCTGCTGTGGAGACGGTGTGTTCAGGGTGCTAGTTTTCAGACACACGCAGCATTTTGTAATGAACATAGATCTATAGATCTCACCACACTCGGGTATCCTAAAAATAAAATAAAAAGTCTGTGTGAAATCCAGTGAAGTTTGTGGTTGTAACAGGAAAGATGTGCAAAATTTCTTGGGGTTAGTACATACTTTTGATAAGGCACTGTAGCTGGTGATTTTATTTTATTATTTTTTAGGTAATCAGAATACGCATATATCAGGCAGTTTAGATGCTATAGCCAAATATGAAGGATGGGTGGTGCAGGCGTTGAAACAGCACCTGGTTATTAAATGTGTCCTGTGTCATTTTTCTGGGTGTCTGCTTGTTTACTTTAAATGGTGACGGTGTGGGATTCAATTTCAGTTTCTTTCTTTCTTTTCTTTTTTTTTTTTTTGCCATCCCAAGCTCAACTGATATACATCTGTAGCAAATCAACTAAAAAAATGAATAACAACATTATGACATTTAGACACGGAAAGGGATGTTCCCAGTTCGTAAAACTCGACTTTAGGCACTGATGATGAAATAATGTGCGTAGCTACTGCCCCCTCATGAATCCCCTTGAGGATGAGATCAATTTGATTCAGCTTTAGTTTAGTTTAGTTTAGTTTAGTTTAGTTTAGTTTAGTTTAGTTTAGTTTAGTTTGCACAAATCTCTCATGAAACCTGAATAAGTTCATTCATTTTTCAACACTAGTTACTGTTTAAATTCTCGTTCGCCATAAATATCTAAGCAGACGCAGTGAGGATATTTTCAAAGTTGTTTTCCAAACTTTGCTGTGACAAAAACTGAACATAATTGTTGAAAACTTGTTGCTTTTATGCTGTAACATATCAGTAGGTTTGCTTACTTTACCCACATTTTTAGCTCAGACTAATGGATTAATCAAAGAAAGAATCGGNGTGTACCTTCTCTGTACATAGTTTTTAACCATTTTAAATACGTATGAATTGCATTTTTTTTATACCAACACATGCATACATTTCTGTTTGTTACCTGAGTCGGTAAAGCCAATATCTGTCTGTATGAGAGTTTGACGCCGATCGGCTGGATGAGTTTAACAGGTTGTGGCTAAAGAAATCTGTTGTACTTGTTTTGTTTTATTGCTTTTATTTGTCAAACTTTTTCTGTTTCTTAAGTACTTCTCAGAAATGTTGACTGCAGGTTTGCTTGGATTGGATGCATTTCCTAGTTGTTGAACGTCCTGGGTGTGCATGCGGTTTAACGAGCAACATTCTTGCATGGCATCTCAGTGCTGCATGCTGCAAGAGGAGAATTTCCAACTTTTAATCCGACACTCAAGCGCTCTCGTCCTTTTTGTCCCTTTGCCATTTTGTACTTTTGAAGTTTCTGTGTTTCACTACCAGACTTTTCCAAGAGCAAGGGGCCATCCGCCGTCTGATACCCGGAGTTTATCAAAACACTTCGCTACCAGGAGAAAAACTGGTGCCTTGTGCGTGCGAGGACTAAGGCAAACGTAGAGGACTACGGAAAATGATACAAGTTTTACGTGTGTGGGGTCGGTTGGACCCCATTTCTACATACAAGGGTTAATGTTTAAATACATGAGTGAGAAAGGTTTGTGTCTCAAAATAAAGTGGGAGTAAATTGGAAAAACATTACGACACGTTGCAAAACGGAGGTACTTATTGGCAAAGGGACAAGTCGTTTTAGACGCACTTATTTGAAATTCTTTAAATAAAAGTTTTATCCAAAGAAGTATTTTAAGACAGGTTTATAGATTTTTACTGTTGTTATAGGTGGAAGAAATGGTGATTTAAAATGTTTTTCTGTAGTTGTTGAGTTGTTCCTAATTTGTTTCACATCTTCTGTGTCTGTATATTTTGATTTGTTTGGAGACCCTCTGTTGAGCGCATGCAGATCTGTCTTAAAAACACATATGTAGCCCGTTAATCTGATTGATGTCGCACTGAGAAGGTGCGGAGCGGCAAATTTAGGGATTATTGAGACGGTAAATCTGTTTAGCAGATCTCTGAGCAGGTAAGCGCCAAGTGAGATTGGAAAGCGAAGTGAAAGCAACGACTTTGCCAGAAATATTATGTAATGTTGATAGCTAGAGGCTGATCAGTAAGAAAAGTGTTGTTTCTTTTAGTGGTTAGATTTAATTAGATGACACCAATATGGAAACTAATGGCAGAAATCATGTTGCTGGTTTTTGGTCTGGAGCTCCTTATAGTACAAATATATGGAAACACAACAAGCCTGACCAATTTTGTTGGCCTGGACATTTTTGCGATAAACAATAGTGTCATTTTGAGACCATTCTCAACAAATATAGTAATAATGACATAATAATGCCAGTCCATCCACTGAAAAATGACGGAAAAAAAACATTCAATTTCAATTCGACACTGGAACTGGAAAGCATTTTAAATATCCAAAAATAAAGCAAAACAATTGAAACTATAATAACTAAAATGGATTTTGGAGTTAAAAAAAATAACAGCCATTCAGCTTCAACAGGGAAAACAGGCACAAGAGGCAGACTAACTACTTCTTACTGGGTGTCAACTGTTTATTCTCAAAATGGCGGCTTTTCAACGACATTCAAGGGAAGCCTCTATATGACGATTGATGTCCAAATGGAAATGACCACACTCGTTTTAATTTATCATGTGAATAACTGATTTATTGCTTATGGTGACCGGCCTAACCACAATATGGCACCTGGTTGATTTGCGTTGGTGAATAGAACAACAAATCCAAAATAAATGTGTAGCTGCGACTTAAAAAACCTGATTATTCCCAGATGATGGAGGAGGGTTTTTTTTTTGTTGTTTAAAGCAACTGCTGTTTACATTTTCATCAGTTTATTCCTCCGTTTTATGCTCAAAGGACACATCTGATACTTGGGAATGCAGCTGAGTACTTCTTGAGTTGCACACAGACGCATCAGGGCTTTCCAAATTCCGACGAGAAATAATTTTTCCGCCCACCTGGCGCCCGCTCTAGCACGGCGCCCCTTTGTGTTGCACCCACTCACTGCTGATACTGATAAAAACATTTTTCTTACGCCTCCCTGCGTTCTACAACCCTTCTGCACGTGCCAAACATGGGAAAACAGCAGAACCCAACTACAGATGCAGACAGACCGGTGACGCTCTTTAGCAGCTTCTGACTTGACCACAAAACGTATCGCAGTGAGTCGCCATTGGTGCATTTCAGTACGAGTAGCAGTGCCAGTCGGACGGTCGGGTCCTCGTCTATACAGCAGGAGGAGAATCAGCTTAAGTGTTTAATTTTAGCCTCTGCAGTCGGTTACAGTGAAAGAAGATCAAATATTCATTGTACATACTGTCTCTGCCCTGTATGTGTCCTAGACTAGCTTCTTCCCTTCAACAAAATGTCTGAACGTCTCGTAGTTTAAGACATTCAGGGGCGTCACAATATCTAATCTTTCCTTGTGTGCCTTCCCCCCCGCTTGTAAAGATGCAACATGTTTAGCTTTCCCCCCCAAATTTTGTTTTTTATTCAATTCTACACCTATTTTTTCTTAAATAACGAAGATTAATTTACTTTTTTTAAGCTACTTTGCTCCACGCTTCTCTCATTGCTTATTCCTGTAAATGTGAATGTTTTTTTCCCCCTACACCTCATTTTCTGTAATTAACCTTTAGATTTTAAGAAAGGAAAAACTGGAGTAATTCTCGTACGTCTGCTCGCGTCCCCTTTACCGCCCTGCGACCGCCACGGAGTGAAAATCACCTGAGTCAGTAAACGCCTCAGCGACGTGAAATGACGGCGTATTTGACGGAGGAGTACGCGTGCGACGTGTTGAACGATGTTTTCTGATGGTGAGGTTTGTATCAGCCCCTGTGCCTTGTCACGACGATCCACTTCTTCTCCCTAATCTAGTCAAATCTATCACTGTTATCGTTGGTTTTCTTGACTTTTTTTTCCACGAAATTCCAGATCAGGAAACTCGATTTCCCTCGAACGGCGGCAATTATCAGCATTCTTCTTCCTTTTCATTCTCATTTTACATTTAGACTGTCGTAACGTTTTAGAGCCGATTTAGAAAATTTTGACTTACCAGAAGTTACAGAGGAACATATGTTGTTTTATATTTGGGTGTATAACATTCGAATGAGGGTTTTCTTTCTTTTAGTCAGAAACTTCAAATAAACCCTTCCTGGCGAATGATGGGTACCGATTTTCTGAATCGGTAAAGTACAAGGATGCCTTATATCTGAACTTACAGAGCCACATTTCCGCCTACTTGTTCCGTGTTATTTTATAATCGCTGCATACCTGTCCTTGTATATAAATAATTTACAGTAGGTATCTACAAAAGACTGTAAAAGAGAGCGAACATCTTGTATTTTGCAAATGGTGTACGTTTTATTTTTCTTCTTTTTTTCCATTGTTATAGCCTGAGACCTTTAACATAAGTCTGAGCTACTTAACCTTGTAACAGATTGTGTCATTTGTACCTAATGTATGATAATGCAAATAAACAAAAAGGCAAAATGAGGTCCAGACTGATGCTGCTGTGTGTGTGTGTGTGTGTGTGTGTGTGTGTGTGTGTGTGTGTGTGTGTGTTAAGATTACGACTCAGGTTTCATTGTAATCTAGATTACGTTTCTGAATTTTACGTCCATTCTTTCGTTTTGTTTGGCCCAACGGTGCTGACACAAACCTGTACGGTGGATTTTATTAGGCCGCAATGTAATAAACCCAAACAAAAATAATGCACAGTGGTGAGATAAGATGAGTTCAACTTTCCCAGTTTAGCACATCTAGAATTAAAATCTTTGCACATTTTTATTGCGATAAAGCTCAGATTCGCTCGGATTGCATGGAGGTTCTCTGAACAAGAATTTCCCAGACAAATCACGGTTTTTCTGTTGGATGTTTATCTCTAGACTTTGACTGGGCCGTTCTAACCGTTGCACACGTTTCAGCCTAAATCGTTGCATTGTATTTCTGGCTGAATGTTTTACGTTTTCTCCCAGGATTTCCCTGTTTTTCATTCATTCGTATCCTCACCAACAACTCTGCTGTGTCACACAATCACTCTGCCACCACCGTGTTCAGCGTTGGAGAATTTAATGTGCATTATTTCATAAAGTTTGACCAACAAGTCTTCCTTTTCACCAGACACAGACTGGCCTGGTCTCAGAGATCAACAGTCGGGTTTAGTCGAGAGGAAGCGTTTTCTCTCAGGATGAGTTTTTTCCCCATTAATTTAAGAGTCAGGCTAAAGTCAGAGTCTTGCAAATGGTTTCTATTGATCAGTGAAACTTTTTTGCTAATTTCTTCTAACCTTGATGTCTGCACCATTTTAGATGCTCCTTCGTCTTGTTAACGGAAAAAATGATCCTCAGGTTCAGCCTGGTAATTATGGTATGCGACAAATTAAGTAGTAATGAAAAGATTTTTTAAAGATTTTACACATTTTATGGTTTTGTGCCCTGAACGTCGACATTGAGCAGACTGATTAAATGTTAAAAACACAATTAAATACTTTTCCTATATCTATATAGTTTCTACTTAAACATAAGCCACACTTCCTACAGCTCGTGCTTTTACTCATTTTTCATATTTTAGAATAGCAAATTTAATGCCTCTGGAAAAGTGCATGAACTTTGCAAAACAATTCTGAAATAAGGAGAGAGGATAATCTTGGCTTTTACTAGATTTTTATCTGCATATATGCTTTTAAGTTTAGAAAACAAAACATTTTCAATACCCTTATGCTTTTCTTTCCTGTTTTCTGTCACATCAACATAAGCAGGAGAGGCATTTTGTGTTTAAATGTGCTGCATTCATGATCAAATCCTGAAAGTAAATCAGCAGACCGTGTTTTGGTCTCATTTCATTTCTACCGTGTTTATTTTTCTTCCCAAAAATCTTTTATGTCTTTGGTCAAATTCATGTAAGTTAGGATTACAGATAAATAATAATTATTATTAACTGAGCACAGGTGCACATTGTGTGCAATAAAACAGATTTACTTTTTTTTTTTAGATGACACATCAGTGATTAGTTGTGTGGATATAAGTCTAAAAATGCTTATTTTGGACAAGCCTGCAGGATTTTACTTAGCAGCTATAAAAGTTTCTAGATGTTGATTCCTTTTGTTCTTTCTTTTGCACCAATGCAGACACACACACACACACACACACACACACACACACACACACACACACACACACACACACACACACAACTTAAGTAAACATTCAGCTGTTAGAAAATGATAAGAAAAGACAATGTGGTCATAGATGATTACATTATTATGCGTCCATATTCGTCCATATTGCCTAAAGCGAAGCAGATGCAGTGATGTTACTGTCCAATTCACATTCATGTCGTCTTGAGCAAATACCAAGACTGGGTGTGAAGTAGAACTGAATTAAGACGCATCTGGAAAGTATTCACCGCTCACGTAAATGTGATTTCTGGGATTTTAAGAAATTTGCAAAGCACTCAAATGATTTTGCCATTATCAGTGGTATAATGGGGTATTTGTGTGTAGAAAACTTTTTGCTTGAAATACTTTTGAGTGTCAACAATGTCTGTTAGTCTAAATTCACTCAATACTCATCCTCCAGGTTGTCGATCTCCATGTTTTTGTTCATTTTTCGAGTGTCTAATAATCGTTTAGGGAGGGATGAAAGGACTCATCCTGAACAGTGTTTGCGTTGTAAAACTAATGTTTTTTGATTTGCGTCCACAATTAGATGCTGAAACCCAAAAACACACGTTTCTCTGCTCCCCGAGCGTTCCTAATTTCATAAACTATCAGAGCTTACAGCTTGTTTTTCATTTGAAGGTGTTGACGCTAGAAGGTGTTTTTTTTTTTTTCAAAACAGAGGTAAAAATAGCATGTTTGAAATGTGCGGGGAAAGAAATAACACAGTCAAAGCAAAAGAGATGCTGACTGGAATTAGAATCAGGGCCTGGTTGCTTTCCAATCAGGTCAGCAAGCGGCGGCGGAAAATGCCAAGTCAGAACCGAGCTGATGACAGCTTCCTTACTCACTGATCAGTTGTGTTGATTAGTCAGAATCTCTGAATCAGAGATCCTGTTTAGAGAGGGTTAGTCTGAGCCGTTCCCTCAGTACTAAACCAAATGTTCATCGTTTTAATTTGATCAACTCGCGACACATTACAGCTTTACTGTAAAGGACTGACAGGTGAAAATATACAGTAGTGCATCTTTTAATTTTATGTTCAACTTTATTTCCCAAACGATTTTTATTTATTTTTTAAACTGAAGTTGAATGTTTACCCATAGTACATTTTTACACATTAAGTGTAGAAGTGATGTAATAAAATTGTAAATATTACTGAAACACACAAATACGAAGGAACACTGCACTAACAAATACTAGTGAACCAGTTTAGTGCTTTTAACATCCATCCATCCATCCATCCATCCATCCATCCATCCATCCATCCATCCATCCATCCATCCATGGA
>NW_015113516.1:122573-159514 GCF_001443285.1 Poecilia latipinna | reverse complement strand
CTTCCTTCCTTCCTTCCTTCCTTCCTTCCTTCCTTCCTTCCTTCCTCCCTCTGGTTTTGTTGCATCTAGAAGGTTTTTTCTTTGCTCTTGCCTTTGTAGTTTACGGTTACGCATCATTTATCATGATGCGTAACCGTGGCAACAGGGTGTTGTTTTAGCAGCTGAGAGCAGCTGATTCGCACCTCAAAGCTCAAACTACACCTGAACTACAACTCCAAATCCCAGAGGAGCTGGAAAAGAGGCTTCTTTTATGGAAGACCAAATCCCCGACTCCAGCGTCTCTCTGCATTCTGACCACACGGCCAGAAAGATGAAAAAAGCAGCGACAAAGCCAATGAGGTGGATCGTGACTTATTCCTGTTAAATATTTTCTCGAGCTGTTAGCATGTCATGACAGTCACTGTCACCCAGAGGCAGTCTACAGTCAGGTCTCTTCAGTCATTTCTGCTCCTAGCATCCACAACGACTCTTTGAAGACACTTAATCAGACATGTTACGACATTTTTATTCCATTATGGATAAATAAAAAATTCTTGAATTTAATCTATTAAACGTTTATCTTAATAATTTTGTGTTTAGTTTTGGTTCCCTAAACCAGCTCAGAGCCCCGCTCCTCACCGCCAGGATCGGCTTTGAACTGTTCGTCGTATCCAGCATCATCTGCACGCAGCATCCCCTCCCGCGCGCCGCACTCTCGCAACACCTGTGAGGAGAGGAAGAGCGCGCGAGCGGAGTATGCTGCCACGTGCCGCACGTCTCGCGCTCAGCCAGTTTCTGCCTTGGACAGTAAACGAAGCGGCGCGCGAGCTCACACAGCAGGCGAAGTTGCGTTACGAACCCGCGATAAAGTGGACGGACTGACCGCAAACACAGCACGACGTGCAGAAGGAGAAGGGAACGTGTTGCTTTTTTCCTCCCCTGAAGAATCTGCTTTACCAAGGTAAATTATTTCCGACTACTTTTACTTGAGCGTTTCTTTGGAAGTGTAGTTTTTCTTGACTGTTTCTAAGCTGCAACAGGAAACGTTTGGCTTTCTCTTTAAATCTTTAAATTTAAATCTTTAAATGAAAGCACGTATTTTTAATAGTTAAAAATAATTTCGTCGTTTTGTAGCGCCAAACGTTAGTGTAACAGAATTAGTTTCGTGAGGAGAGAGGAAAGTGAGAAACAGGAAGAAAAGAAAAATAATCTAGAATAAACGTTTGGCTGTGATATGAACACATTTTAATCCACATTTAATCTGAAGCGCAAGTGTTCCTGCGCCATTGGAGACACTTGCATGTAAACAGAATTCAGATATTTTCCGCCACTATAACACATTGTTTTCCACCAAGTCTGTGTTGTTGACTAAACCGTTCAATGTGGGAACATGTTAAAGGTTTCAGCACCATGGATAGTGATCTCAGTTTGAACGAATGAGCCGAATGAACGGAGCTGATCAGCCATATCAACTGTTGTTTGACTGAGAGTAAATGATTTATTTGTGAAAACATATTAAGCTCTGGAAAGTGACTGTCAGTACTTTTTCAAATTGCTTTATTTCTGGATCGCTTATCATCCATATTTTCATTTCACTGGAGGAATGTTAAATTAATATTACCTGTAATGTTATTATCTAGGGGATCAATAACATAGTTTGAACTGAATTTAATTAATACAATTATTTTAGAATTAAGCATTTGCACTCTGGTTGTGTGAAAATAAAAACTCAACAAACAGCCTCTATTTAAACTAAACTAGCAGATTAAATCTTTTTTGAATTTATTCCCATCTTTCCCAGGATTTGGGGATTGATTTATTTAATCAATGCAAACTGCAGTGTTTTTGTTCTGCTTTGGCTCATCCTTGAGATACTTTTTTTTTAGTCAGTTATTGCAGAAATGTTGCACGATTTCCATCACAAGATGCACAAAGTAGTCATTCAGCACAGCTCCTACCTGGCTTGCTGTTTTAAAAATAGTTTTCGTCCTCCTCACCTCTGCCTGCCTTGTTAACATCACACCGTTCACAGGTGTCAGCATCGCCCAAAGATTCACGTTGCTATGGGGAACCATAAGTAAAAAAAATAAAAAAAAGTAAATGCCTGAATCACAAATATCATATTGTGAAAAAAAATGTCACAAAAGTTGATCATATGTAATGCTAAATATTTTTAATCTGTAAACTGTTGCAGTACTTGCGTCTAGCGTTGTGCCTCGGCGGCTTGCTTGGTCAAAATCCAGCTTGTTTTAAAATGTTTTCCGCTTGTAAAGTAAATGAATGTTTTCTGCTCAGAAGCAGCCATTTTTAGTGCCAGTGAGGCGTTTAAAAACATAGTCAGAGGATTCACACAGATTAAACGAAGCTGTTTAAAAGAAAAGCATATTTATCAAGGTGAGCCTCCGGTTCATTCAAAGGAGAAACAAAATGGACGTTGCAGCAAGTTGGGCAAAGGAAATATCCTCTATTTGACCTTTTTGAGCTTTCAGGTAGTTTGTCAATGAACACGGTGGGTTTGGAAACGTTAGTTTCTTGGAAACGTCAGAGTAAAAGTTATCAAGTTTGTAATTTATTCTTACAACTGTTGGGTTGCAAATGTCAAATAGAAACTGGTCAGAAACCATGGCAACCGACACTGCAAAAAATATGAAAAGTGATGCAGAAATGTATCTGGGTTTTTTTTTTTTTTTCCTGTGGTATTAAAATAGCCTGATCATATCTCTTTATATTACAGTTCTAATCGAATGAAGTCAGTTTTGACCAGTCAAAGATTTGCAAAATCCAAAGATTGGAAATGAGCCTCAGGAGTCTGATGGGTGCATCTCTAACGTATAATACGAGATTTCTTTTTTTTGTAAAACTTTTTGTCATCTGGCTTTAAGTACTTTAACTGGTTGCTGTTTCATTGTTTAAATTCTTCTTTTGTCAGATGAAGGTCTGGTTTCCATAGAGCTGCTTTTACATGTCCCCATTGTGAGCGCAGGATTTTTTCTTTCTCAGTGAGTATTTCAGTGTTTCACGTGTCTCAAGGAACAGCCAGTTGAATATGTGTGCACTTAAACACACTGCTGTACATAAACATGCTTGTTTTGTGTGTATTCATAATTCTACATCTCAATCAATCATCCAGAAGAATTGAGTGCACACAGAATATGGATAAAAAGTGAAATGACTAACTGAACGCTCTTAACCAGATGTTCCCAGAGGATTCTTGTCCTTCTTGCCCGCACATGTACTGACATGTAATCAGTGTTTTTTTTCTTTTAAATAATTCATCATGAGCAACGTATTTATGTAATATTCCTTCGCCCTGTTTTCACTCCATCCTATCTCCCAGCATTTAAAATGCACTGCCAAACAGAAAGCCTTGTTTTGGGAATTGCTCATCTATCCATTCATGCCTAACTAATTTGGAGGCTTCTGTGTGTGGGGTTGCCTGGCGACAGGGCCATGTCAAGCTCTTATAAACGGCAGACTTGTTCTCCCAACAAACACGGGGAAATGGATGTTAGTACCATTGCTTTGGGTCACTGTTTTTTATGCCACTGTCATTTATTGTGTTTTTTTTTTCTTCTAGATTTTGCTTCTGAGGTAATTTTACGTGAAAAGACTTTGTTCCAGTTGTGGAGAAAATCATTTCGCATTAAGTAAATACACATAATTGTCACAGTGAACAACATTTGATGATGGAAGGAATTTATTGGTAATAAACAGAAGTTAAAGATTGGATTTATTCCTGCCATTAACTAACTAGAAAGGGATGTAAAACAGGAAACAAGAACAACATTAGCATTCTCGTTAACTAGCCTAGTACTTGTTTGGAAGAAAACTTTAATGTTTTTTTCTCGCTTTTTGGCTCAAACTTGTCGCTGAACATGACACAGACTGCGCAGTTCTAAAAACCAGAAAATCACGGTACGTCTTTACAACTAACTCAAGAGCAGTAGCAACTGAGAAAAGTTCAAATGAAAAGAGAGATCCAGTCGTGTCGCAGTGATTGGTCAGAAAAGGAGGAAACACAAAGAACGTTG
The DNA here is from genome assembly GCF_001443285.1 of Poecilia latipinna. NCBI lineage: Eukaryota > Metazoa > Chordata > Actinopteri > Cyprinodontiformes > Poeciliidae > Poecilia > Poecilia latipinna. Next base: position 155,504 of record NW_015113516.1, on the reverse strand, counting down.
AGGCGATCGGTCAAATTTGCAGAAAAGTTGCGATGACTGGTGAAAATTGCAAGTTCATGCAAAATTTTGCGACTGATGAGTGAATTTGCATTAATAGTTGCACTCCTGATTATAATGATAACAGCTGAAGTGTTAATGACCTCAGAGTCCAGAAGTCCATCTAGAAAACTTACAGAGCATGGGCTAGACGCCTCATTCCATCAGCTGTTTACATGCAGATATGTGACCCACTCAGGATCTTACATGGATTACAGGGATTTTTTTATTTTTTTATTTTAATGTTGAGAAGATGTGAAGGTGTGACACATAAATTTCCACTTCCTTCCCTGCCTTGACAGCTTGATCTTGCACTTCTCCACCGTCTTCCTCTGTTCTTTGCCAGATGAAATGTCATAAGATGCGTTCCCTGCAGCGGAGCTTAAATTTCAGTGTGTGCTCTGTGGTTGTGGGGAGGCATGCCCTCCAGGGTTAGCCAAGGCATCTCCAAAATTAGTCCGCTGAGAAATTATTCTGGCTTGTTAACGCTCTAATGGAAGAAAGCATTAGTGCTGGAGATAATGAGAAAACTGGAAGCATGTTCTACACATGATGGCACGCAAGTTGAAACGTGAGGAGAGGAAATTTGTTTTCGGTGGAGTCATTAAGTGCAATAAATATATTAACTGTAGTACTGCTGAGTGTTATAAAACAGCTTAAAGAGATGAGATACGTACCCAATAACCTAACAAAACACTGTTTGATTTTAACATTCTTTCATCTGGATTATTTGAGATAAAGAACACCTGGCGCAGTTTGAAGAATCAGCACCATTAGACTCTTCCTGAAAGGCTTCATAGCATGTTGAACAAACCCGAAAACATGTTTTGTGTCATTATAAACTTCGACTTTAATGTCTTTTTGGAAGATTCACGTAGTATATAAGCACAGATTCACACATATAATGTGAAGGATTCAGACTTTGTAGGAAGGCATTTGGCCGCAGTCGGACCCACGTGTCTTTTCGGATGTCTCTGAACAGCTCGACCTGCCCAACACTGATTTGTAACTTCAAGTTCAGTTAGATTGAAGGAATAATCTGTGTGAACACATTTCACATCTTGCCACAGATTCTCTACTGGATTTAGGTCTAGATTCACTGTGGAGATGGTGCGTTCAGGGTGCTTTACACAATTTATGGAATTTCATTTGTTTGCATCTTCTTTGACATTTTTTCGATCCCTTCCATGGCTTGTGGCAAACGTCAATGGGAACTGTTTTAATGACTTTCTTTAAACTGCAGTCATCTTCTTGTCACTTCTTCATAAAAGCCAATAATCATTCACACACTGGAAGCGTGAACAGTTATTAGTTGTCCAGTCATCAGAGCTCTGCAGCTCCTCCAGAGTTACCACATGCATCTTTTCTGATTTTTCCCTAACCTGTCTGCTGTTTGTTCACTGATGTTTTCACTGAACACAGGTTTTTATAATGAGCTAAACAAAACCTCACAAGACTTTTCAGAGGTTTATTTGCTGAAAGAAAAATAAAACTACGTATCCTTCCACTCTCCCAAATTTATATACAATTTCTTCATCAAAATCATACTTCTATATATTCAGCTCTGGGAAAAGGCCACTGGACTCAACTCCATTGAAAACCTCCTGGTTATTCCTCTAAATATTGATTTCTGAACTCTTCCTGAGTTAAAACATCAGTATTGTTGTTTCTAAATGAATATAAACCTGTTTTCTTTGCATTATTTGAGGTCTGAGATCACTGCATCTTTTTAGTTATTTTGACCATTTCTCATTTCCTGCAAATAAATAATAGATTTTTGCTTGAAATTTCAGAGACATGCTGTCAGTAGTTCATAGAATAAAAGAACAATGTTCATTTTACTCAAACATAAACCTGTAAAGAGTAAAATCAGAGAACCGATCATTTTAGCTGTATATTTATTTACACACATACATAAAACTTCCTCTCCATTTTCATTAATTAAAGTAATGAAAGCTCTGCTCACTGAAATGCTAACAGTATCAGTCTAAAGTATTGCCACATTGCTTTACAGCCTTCCATCAACAGCATTAGTCTTGATAGGTTTATTCATGGAGTGACCTTTAAATCTCGGTACCTGCCCACAGACGTGTCCAAACAATTTGCTTCGGCCAGCTGGTTAAAAGAGGCAGACGTGAATAAGAAGATGGTATTTGAAATATGAAGTTATTTTCCAAATATCTGCTTCCTGACTGTCAGACCCAATCTCTCTCCGTATAGGAAGTGATCAAGTGTAGCAAATTCACTCTTCCTTTGTCAGATGGAACTGGAGCCCCTCTGAACACTGACTGGCATCAACTTCAATAAGCTGCTGGTCCTTTTGGAGACATTTAATCTGCTAACAGAATAACAATATCTCAGGAAAGAAAAACTTTTACTAATTTTTAATCAAAATGTTCTGATTTTGTGAACTAGGATCATTTGGTAGTTGAGAAAAAAAGACCTGTCATTAATTATGCATCCATTAACTATATAATTGCAAATTCTAGAAATAAATTAGCTTGAAAAATTGAAAAACGGCTACTTTGAAAACATCTCGCTAGGACGAGGTGGTTTTTCGACTGTATCACAATCAGTGTATTTCACAGAACATCAATGGAAACAATGTTTTTGATTTGGAGGATGATGGTGCATCATGTCGTTTTAATGATTTATCGCGTGAACGAACTTATTCCTGTGTGATTTTCTTCTGTAATGGAAATACTGCAGTCTGCTCTCTAACAGACCTGGTGGGTTCAGGGTCAGAGGAATCCTCTGTTCTGTCCTGACATGGACCAAATGTGTGGTCCATCAGTGAGACGAGAAATCACAAAGTCAAGTAAGTGGCAAAACACAAACAGCCTTAAGCTACGTCGAACACCGAGTGAACTCCTTCACTTGTGAAGCTAGTCTGTGGTAAGTGGAGCCTTTCTGGGTCGTCACGGTAAACGTGATTAAGCCTCTGATCCTGTATGTGAATCCACTCTCATTGTAAATGTGAGTCAGACCAGACTCATACTGCAGACAAATCTAAATGCTACAAAGGAGATTAATCGGTCATTCAGAGGTTTTTAAAATCACCAAACTGACTAAGGCTGTTTTACAAAACGTTACAAACCAGGGCCTTACAATATCAAGACAATATGAAGTTATGATACTATTGCTGAGTATTGCAATGATGATATTGACTAATGATTAACACGTGTATTTCTTTTACTTTCTTTTCCTTCATCCCAGTGTCACTTAATACCTGTGAGCTTTACACATCAGTAAAGCTCACATTAAACAAATCAACAGCAGTTAAAGTTCATCCAACATGTGATTGGTATGCAGAGTTTGCATGTGTGACCCTTCAATAAATGAGATAGAAACATACAGATTTCCCTTTGAACTTTGAACTTGACCACGTAGCTCCAGTGACACTAAGATCGTGGCGTCATGAAGTTTCTGGGTCTCTGAATTAGTTCTGTGAAATATCCAAGAACATGTTTGTGTTGAGATGTTGACTTGATCATAAATTTATAGGTAGATTCAAACTTTTCTCCAGCTCTCATTTAACATCTGAGTGATGGGGATTTCCAGTTTCACCAGCTGAGTCTGGGGCCTGAGGACTTATCGTCTCTCTCTCTCTCTTACGCATTAGGGCCGCCCCTGACCTCCGGCTTGCCCTTCCGTCCCTAGCAACGTCACTTAACAGGAGCCAACTCACACAGTGTGATTGGCCTGTCCACATCGGAGGCAACAGAGGCTCTGCACTCACAGCCATGCTCTTACAACCACAGAAACTGGGTCAACAAGCATGCCAGGACAGATCTGCTCTGTGACACTGACATACCCCTTAAACAGAGTTAGACAAACAAACAAATTCAAATTAGGGAGCCAGATGTCTGCGGTGTGATTTCTCACTTTGGACAATGCGGCACGCATTTTAAAGCTCTGGTTAGACGGTTAAATATTTCAATCAAGTAAACATGGCTGGGATGACTCAGATGTTAAACCTGATCATGAAAATTTAGATCTCTTTGCGTTCAAAGCAGCCACTGCTGTGTATGTCTGTATTTAACTATGCAGTATACAAAGATAGGCGATGTCCAACAGCAAGAGCAATGCAATCGATTTCTAGTTCTGAAATGATTAATCGAATTGATTGTGATTAATCAATTATTAAAATAATCGTCAACTAATTTCCTAATCAATTAATCATTAACTGGCGTACAAAAATTTAAAAAGAGCAATTTTCTGAAAGAACAACACACTCAGAGCAGCAACTACGCAAAAAACTGTACAAAAAAAATACATCAGTTATTTAAAATCATAAAAACAACTGTTCTGTTTTAGCTTCACCTGCTTCAAACTTTGCAAGAAAATCTCCTATTATGGGCTTTTTATTATCTATTTATTAATCAATAAAATAATTCACAGCTTAGTGATGCACGGTGTTGATGCGAAGACAAGCAGAAAGGGCTGAGTTGATGTTAGAAGTATTTTTCTTTTAGCTCCAGATGCATCCAAACATACACTAAAGGAATGCTACGTCATTGCAATTTAGGAAATAAAATGTTTATTTTGTCATTTAAAAAAGGAAATTAAATTATTGCAATGTTGTTTTTAAAGAGCTTTTAATTGGAAAATCTTCAGAATGTGGCCATTTTTCAATCCAACCAATTGATCATCAGAACAGTCGTTAGTTGCAGCCCTGATCTCATTGCCCTAAATGGTCTGACTGATCAAAACCTTTTAGTTTTTGAAAAAAAAAAAGTGATATTTTTGCTTGGACTTCCTGGGATTGAGGCTGACCGGAGGCTGTGTGCACATTAAGAAAGTAGACAGGACAGACATTGGCCTACTTTTGGTGATGATTTGCCCTTTACTCCGGCAACGGCTTATGTGCGTCAGCCTGACTCGATATCAGCGTGGCCTCTGGGCCCCAAGGAGACACGATCTGTGTCTACTTACTTGTGAAAGCATGAAGATCATTGGTGACTTTAAGGTTGTTGTTTTATTTTTTTGCTACTTACATTTATGAGACCCCTTGAAAGGTACATTTAACTTCACTGACATCTATAGTTAATATAAGTACCGTATTTGTTAAACTATCATTAAACGTTGTAAAAATTCTGCTGGTCTTTCTTTTTCCCCCTCAGATTAATGTTTATTCAAGAGACGGGGCTTTCTTTTCCCCCTAAGCCTTCGTAATGTTACTGAAAGCTTTCATCCCACTGGCTTTGAACATTTAATGAGAAACATTTCTCTATAAAGATAATATTCCCTTCCTCCAGCTTAGATCAGTTACCATACACAGTCTTTTACAAAAGCAGATCAATGACGGAGATGATTAAAATTCATGAAGGCTTTACTATTGTGACGCTGTGTGGGCTCTCTGATGGGTATGTGATTAAATCAATCATACAAACTCTGATTTTATTTAATGTGCCAACTCCTTTCTAATTCCAAAAGTAATTTTCATTTTTGTTCATTTTGTCTCATTTTCAAAATATGAGCGATTTGAGTGAAGCCCGGATTAAAGCCCAATTATTGACCTGTTATGATTTATTCTCTCCCCGAAAATAAACTTTTAGTTTTTCACACCAAGAGATGCAAGAAATTGGCCTCAGACTTTGATAAGCTAACTCTTAACTCAGCTGCTTAACTCTCTACTGCCAGGTTTTGTCCTGAAAAAGTCAGCAGAGCCTGAAAAGCAAAAATAAGCCCGAGTCACCTTAGTGACCCAATAAAAAACAAAAACAGAAGAGCAGAGATGAACCTTGTTTTACTTAAAGTTGTTCATATTAATGTGACTCTCAAGGCTTGAGTTGTGTTGAAATTGTTTTCATAAACATTTTAGACATTTTGATATGCACTTTGATTGTGTGGATCAAACAAACAACAGATTCGTCTTGAATTGACCCTGCTAAATCACAGGTGTCAAACTCGAGGCCCGGGGGCCAAATCTGGCCTGCCAGAGCTTTTTATGCGGCCCTCTAGACTCCAAATTACATCAATAAGTCTTTCCAGATTTTCACAAATCTGTTAAATTCACGAAAAACAAATTTCCACTTTTTTTTCTGATTTTACTGAAAATGTTCTCAAAATCGGTCAAAAACATTGAATCCGTCACCGATATAGCAAGTGGTAAAGAGCCACATTTAACATCATGCATTAACATCATGCTAATGCATGATGTTAAATATTTAGAAATATTTCTAAATATTCATCACAAAATGTCAAAAAAGAAAACACAATCACAAAATCTGTTGGAACAGTTATTTATTGGTATTTTAACAGCTTAATTGGTTTTATCAATATATTCTGGCACAACTGGCCCTTTAAGAACATTCAGATTTCAGATGAGGCCCAAAATGAAAATGAGTTTGACACCTCTGTGCTAAATCATGACTGACCTGTTTTTTCGGCTTTTAGCAAGAAAAATTTTGCTTCAGCAAATTATTTCTCTTATTAGTTTTGTCTTCTGATTGAAAGCAGTATGAAACGTAAATATGAGCTATAATACTGTCTTTTTTATGCTTGTTTTGTTCAATATGTGGAACTTGTTTGAATTTTTTTGTTTGTTTGTTTGTTTGTTTGTTTGCTTTGCAACTAGGTTTTACTGCTGCAGTATTTCCTGAAAAGCATTTCTAGTTTGAGAAAGGTTTCACACTTTTACAAAACCTTGCTAACAGTTAGGTTTGGAAAATCCTTAGTTACAGATGGGAATGAGTCTTAGCTTATCTTAGAATAGTGTATACCTGCTTGCTAATCATCTGCATTGTTTAGATGACTAAAGTCCATCCTGGTTATTATTGGGCTTCCTCACCAATTCTTTGTCCCATTTCATAAACACATATTGTTATTTTGTCACTTCTGACTTCAATTTCCTTTATGTAAACAAATCATTTCATGCTTGTCTACAGGTACTTAGAGCTTCGCACATCAATTTCTAGGAATTATGGGACATAGGAAAGATTATGTAGCTTTCACATAAAAATGTAAATGTAGTAGAAAAGGAGTAATAACATCTATTGATGTCTAAATGCTTTCATAATGTTGTCGAGGCTGATAAAGTAGGCCAGTTAAACCCAACCTGCAACATCTTTGTTAAATATATAAACCTAGTTTACGCTTTAAATCTACATCTACCCTGATATAATAGATACATTTTATTTAGAAACAATAAATGCTCATTACCAGAAAATACGTCTAATGATTTCCATCTGGAAGGTCATGAACTATGCAGACCTCTGCAACAAAAGGTTTTTGTGCTGTTGAACTGAAAACTGCCTTTTGGGCGAATGCAGCATACAAGAAAGTTTACTGAGCGGAAAAAAATCCATCATGTTGCATCTTGATTCTAAAAAGCTTTAAATAAAGTGTTTGCTTGGAGAAAGTGTTTGGTCTGTGATTGCACCACAATGTTATCATTAAACAATTGTTTAATGATAATATTAATGCTGGTGCTCTCAGCTATAGTGAAATCATTGTTCATGCAGACTTCCCTACAATAGATACAGTAACTCTGCAACTGTGTGTTAAACCTACAATCTCCTGATAAATTATTTATACAAACTAAACGCTGTGTATTTTATAAAGATTTTCTGTGATGGAACAACAGAAGGTGGGGAACATTTTTACAAATACTCGTCTCCTTTTTTGCTGTAATTAGAGCCTCAGCTTTATTAATGTGTCTCTCACCAACTTTCCAGATCTAAAGAGAGAAAATGTTACCTATTCATCTAGCAAAAGCATCTCAAGCTCTGCCATATTGGAGACTCCACATCCATGAACATCAATTTTCAGACTTGACCAACCACAAATTCTTTGGTTCTTTCTAACACAGTACTGTGTTTTGATCTAAACCTACTATTATCTACCCTTCTATCCACACTTCTGATTTGTCCTGTACACACCTTAAACAGAATGTCTCATGCGGTTCTTCCAGCAATGTCGTTATTCTTTCCACTCTTTCATAAAAGACAGATCTGTGGAGTAATAATGACAGATTCTCCCACCTCAGCTGTGGATGTGTGTTTACTGCTCTTCTAATGGCCGCCTCTTCTGATTAATGTTGTTCTTTTCCATCCTGTCGCTCCAGAGTGACGGCCACATCCTGGCAGGTTTCCAGCAGGAACCGCTGTCATTCAGTTTTCAGATGATGATTGAACAGAGCTCTATGAAACATTCAGGCTTTGTTTTACAACCTAACCCTGATTTAAACTTCTCCACAACTTTCTCCCCGACCTGCCAGCTGTGTGCCTTGGTCGTTACGCTGCTGGTTGTTCACTAATGTTCTTTAATTACACTGATGTTGAATTAAATTGGACAACAGTAGTGAATTAACTGCTCAGATGACTTCTACAGAGAGTCGTAACGTTGGATTTCATTAATGAGTATGAGATTGTAAGAGTTCATGCGTATGCTATTTAACTTTTCACTGCTAAAAACTGTTCAACATTTTCCTTGAATTTCAAAAAATGTGTTATTTGTGTTGTTCTGTCATAAATCATATACATAATATATGCATACTTAGGTTTTCAGATGTATCGTGAAAAGGTTCTGACATGTTATATTAAACCACTGTTTTAACTTACTATACACTTAATTAAACTGATGTTTTCCTTTAAACCAGGTTTTATCAAGTTGAATATTCATAGATGATTAAACTATGGGCTGCCTGCAGGGCCGGATTTACAATGCTGTGGGCCCCTGGGCTGGAGAAAGCTTTGGTGCCTCAAAGAAAAAAATTAATTGACTAATGCAAATTATCGTACATTAACAAGTAGTCATATACATCAGTTCATACTGATGCATAGTACTTTTAATGGTCTGTGGCTCCATGTTGTTCTAAAAAAATGCACTATAATTTAATTTATTTTTTTTTATATTTATTTTTATAAAAATCCCAAAATATTCATAGAACACACCTGATATGACCCTGTGAATGCAAACATTATTCATACAATGTTTGCAAAACACACATTTATTAAGAAAAAAAAGAAAAAAAAAAACTAAAAAACTGAAACCTCCCAAAAAATGCAGCCCTGGGCAACTGTCCCTGTAAACAAAGATTTCTTTACCCTCCATTGTTTCTTTCTTTCTTTCTTTCTTTCTTTCTTTCTTTCTTCTTTCTTTCTTTCTTTCTTTCTTTATTTTTTTTCTTTCTTTCTTTCTTTCTTTTCTCTCTCTCTCTTTCTTTCTTTTTTTATTTCTTTATTTTTTTTCTTTCTTTCTTTCTTTCCTTCTTTCTTTCTTTCTTTCTTTCCTTCTTTCTTTCTTTCTTTCTTTTTATAATTACAGTAGCATATATTTCAAAATGTGCTCAAAATACCTTTTTCTCCACACCTCATGTCTCCAGCTGATCTTCCCTCTTTGTCGAAACACCAGCTCACACGTCTCAGATGGCACTTATACGAAAACACATCAGCTCTAGTCTGTCGGGGGATTCATTTTCTGTCGTGATACAAAACGTTGATCCACCGAGAGCCAGATGTGAAATGCCAGATTCAAAACCCTTTCACACGTTCCCCTGTAACCTCCCAGCCTCGCGGCGGCCTCATTTGCGGCGGCACACTGAGAACTCATTATGTGAAATCACTTCTTTTCACCCAGCCTGCCAGGCTCCGGCTCCGCTTTCCGGAAAATGCTGACTAAAGCCACCAGCTGATTCACATGATGGCACATCTTTCACACAGTCTATTTTTTTTTTTTTAACCTATTTTCGGAAGAGTGCATTATTTCTTAAGAAAATAAAAACAAGAGGAACGAGCTCGGGTTCTTGTTTGAGCGTAATCAGTCTTATAATTTATACTGCCTTCTTTTCATGACAGCGACAAAATGATTTAGTTGGCTAGAAAAACATTAAACGATCTGCTTTAATAAAGATTAGCCACTTAACCCTCTGGAGCTGCACTGTATTATTCAATTTAATTAAGTTTTACAAATCCCTTCTTGTATGCACTGCCTTCTCTCCATTTGCAACAGATTTCTGTTTGCAATGACAACTATAACTGTGAATCAAACTATTAAGAACTAATAAAGTAGAGCAGATAAGCTTGATAACATGAATATTGATTGAGCTTCTTACTGTTATTTTTTTCTTTTACAAAATAAGAGTTAATATTGTTTACACAGGGCAGGAGGGAGTAATAAATTGCACTTGTAATATTTTCTTAGATTCAGATTTGTGTTATTTTGGTAAATTTTCAACATTACAAAAAAACAAACAAAATAAAATGCTATTTTATAAACCAATAATTTACCAAAAATGGAACAGGCTGAAGCCAAGGCTTAACATAATAACTGTTCATGTACATTTATATTTAAATGTGCATGTATATTGAAATATACATGCATACATCTAGATACAAGCATAAGGTTTTATAATGTTACATTATGAGAATCTTTTAAAGCTCACCAACATAAATGAAGATTATGATCCAACTTTTTCCACAGTTTCACTCCTATAATTTTTGTTCAATGCTTTATACATCATTCTCAGTATTTTATATGCACAAATATATATAGAATGTCTTTACATTTTAAAGTATAACTTTGAATATATAACATGTTTCAGTGTTTCAATAGTTGCTTCCTTTGCTTTTCCCCGTATTCCTGAGCAATGTGACAAATAGGCCACAACCAAGGAGGAAACCTTTTTACATGTATTACATCTTTTCATTTCAAATCCAAGCTCAGGTTGAAGTACCGATGGTGTGTCCGTCCTGGTGAACACTAGGATCAGTGTGTGACTGCTCTGCCTTTCCTCCCCTCTCCCAGCTCCGCTCTCCGCCAGCTGCGCTCCGCAGCTGCTGAGGCTGCGGCATGAGCCTATGCGGCAGGAAGGCGCTGACGTTGCTGAGCAGCGTGTTCGCCGTGTGCGGCCTCGGCCTGCTGGGGATCGCCGTGAGCACCGACTACTGGCTCTACCTGGAGGAGGGCGTCATCCTTCCACTCAACCAGAGCACCGAGATGCGCATGTCGCTTCACTCTGGCCTCTGGAGGGTTTGCTTCCTCGCTGGTGAGTTATAGCATGGAGTCGTAACGAGCGACGACATGAAGCAAAGCGCTGAAGTGAATCTCTTAAGTGCAAACTGATGTTGAAGTTGGATGGATTCTTTATTTATTTATTTATTTCATTTCGCCCAGACAGCGATAATAGACGACATGCTTAGAGATCACTATGCAACTGAACCTCTAGTGAGGTGGAGAACAAGCACAAAAACGAAAAGGAACATTTAAGACGTTTATAGATTCCTGTGAAAACATAAACTTAACTCAGCAGTTGGGGCGATGTGGATTTAAAGTTTCATCGAGATATTTTGCGATATTATATTAGTGTGATGATGATAAAAGAGACAATATTTATATCTTCTTTTTCAGGTAACAGTTGTATGACTGTGAGTGTGTGTCACAGCAATTACAGCCCCACAAACACAAATACTGCTCTTGAGAAACGTGTCGTCTGTAATTAGCTTTTTACTTAAAGAAGAGTGATTTGTTTCACTGAAATGCTCACAGCAGAGCTTTTATATCATTAAAACGTTGTCACACGGTAAACATGACATCACAGTCGTTTTTGAGTGTTTTTGTAAGAACCCCTTCGTCAGTGTGACCTGTGTGTTTTTTTTATAACTCAGTGCCTATTCGCTATTCCATAATCTCACAGCTTAAAAGTTCAAAACTTTACTTTAGGGCTGAGGACAAGGAAGAGGAGGAGAATTGGAAACAAAGTTTAAATAGTCTAAAATATTTAAATGTGATCACTAAATCAGTCTCGTTTGAAGCGTTTACTTTTTAATGCCATGTATTTCTTCCACCTTCTCAACTGCGTTTCTTTTCTTATTTCCTTTCTTCTCTTTTTCCACTTGAATGTTGCAGGTACAGAAGATCAGTGTCTGTGTGAAGCCACCAAATACTTGAGCATGTTTCTCTTCCTCACTTCCTGCTCCTCATTTGAACCAGTCGCTCAAACCTTAATGCATGTGTGTGAGTTTCTGCTCTCGCTGAAACCGTCCGCTATTTTTACTCCGGCTGATCGATGGCTGCTCATGACTTCTCTCCTCACAGCTTAACCCATGACTGACTTACAGTCTGTGCCACTAGATGTTCCTTGGACTGATACCGAAACAAAACAGAAGCCTGTTCTTGTTCCTTTGAACTTTTGCAATAAGTTAGATAGTTGTAATTATTTTAGTTATTTAATGCATGGCTTTGGATGGTAAAGATTACTGTTCCTCCCCCCAACTGCAGCATCATAAAAGGCATGCCTGGATCATTTTAAGAGGACTAACTGCTAGTTTTTAATCTTTTCTTAGAGACAAAACCATCCAGGCAACTTTTTTCTCAGAATAAACCAGGTATTACATTTTACTTTTCTACAAACTATGGACATGACCGCTGGAAACTGTACTGCTGTAGTACATCTGTGTCTCAATAAATGAGAATTTCAAATGATCAAAATGTTTTTGTCCCACTAAATCAGTTCACAAAGTGACACACAGTAGTAGGCTTCATCTGCCTCTGGTCATTTTTCTGATTCTACTGTCAGCTAATTAAAACTCAAAACTTTGTTGTTGTCTTTTCAAGCAAACAACCTTAATGCAACGGGAAATAATTTTGGTTTTCATGTTTTGAAGGATTTATTCTCCTCATAAGCTGCACATTGAGTATCAGTTCAATTGAAATAACTTTGGATGTTCCCAACTTCAATTCAACACAACACATATATTTAACACGACCGTTTACATCTCAAAGGTGTAATCTTCACTCAGCCATGGCACCAGATGCAACTACTGTCACCTTCAATCGTTTTTATACCAACAACCTGAAATGGATAAACATGTTTATCACTCATCAGTTCTTCAGTGACGACGTTTGTTGCTCCGTTTCCGACGAAGACGAATCTTTCAGCCAAGTTGACGTCAGATTGACTTCACATTTTAACTTTCAAACTTGCTGCTAAGTTCACACTTGCTGGAAAGGAAGTGAAAATTTCAAACCAGGCCAATTTTCTCACAAACAACAGCACATGAGATCGGCATGAATGTGGAAATGTGGCCTCTTTTTTAGTTTGCAGCACAAACGTTGCATGTATGTGTTGTAGATTCCAGTCAGTTCAGAATAACAGTGTTTCTTTCTCTTGTAATTTTATTTATTGTGTGTGTGTGTGTGTGTGTGTGTGTGTGTGTGTGTGTGTGTGTGTGTGTGTGTGTGTGTGTGTGTGTGTGTGTGTGTTGTTGACTGTGTGGGTTTTCATCCCAGCGGGGAGTGATCAAAAATAAACTAAGTTCAGCTGCAGTCGATTTCATGCTGGTACATTTTGCCCGTTTTAAATCACACGCAGTGCTTTTCTTTCCCAAACTTTAATGGAACTGGGATGTTTTCCAAGAAAATCCAGCATTTACATGAACACACATACAAAGATGTTCAAAAAATATATCTACTACTTTTTTTAAAAAAAAAAAAAAAAAAAAAAAAAAAACCATCACAGCATGCAGTGGTTTCAATTACACTTCATTTTATCCAATTAAGTTTGATCTGTAAAGTCCGAGGAAATGAATATGGTCCCTTTTTTAAGTCTCTTTACATTTCTTATAAAAGTCATTCCTTTTCTTTTATCCTACTGACATTGCTAATATTGTGTGTGTGTTTTTTTACGACCACCATCATCATTAGTCTGTTTTTCACATGCTATATTGAGTGAAGGTGTCAGGAAAAGAGGAAAAGAAATTGACTGGGTCCAGTTGTCCACTGTCCAGCTCCATTAACCTCTGACTTGTCCTGTTTTAATCACTTAGTCATAGTAAACATGCATCCAAATCCAGCTGTGATTAGATAACAGATGCTATCCTGTGACTATCCAGGTCATGCTGAGCAACACGTTACCACAGGTTCGGTGAGTCTTTTAGGGGATATTGAGTGGCCTTGTTCCCCATTTAGCTATTGTGTTGGTAAGTGTTTGACCCAGAATCACCAATTAAAACCTTTTTGGTCAGATGGTTCACACCACACTTTGTGGTAAAAGTTTCTAAAACTTCACAAATACATTGAATCACTTTGACTATATTATTAATTATGCAGTGACACAATAGGAGCAACTTGCAGAGACCAGTTAAAACAACATGTACGGTTTTGAAGTGTGGGAGAAAGAACCGTATTAGAAATCCTATAAATAATGTTTTCTGCCTTTATAGCCTCCTGACTATACTGATTATACTTTTAATGACCTTTTTTTAATGTAGCATAACATCAACAACTGGCTTTTCTGTAAAAAAAAAAAAACAACAACAAAAAAAACTACAGCATGCTAATATACAGTTGTATATTTTCAATTTATGAACCCATACTGTGAAAGCTAGTTAGATATGACCAGACCTCACCTCTTCTGACGCCTCGCTGTGTTTGGGGTTAACGAGGTGCCAGGAAACTCACCACAGTGTCGGTTTTTACAGAGTGCAGATAAAAAAAGACGGTGTTAAATTCTAACGTCGGGTTTTCTTCAAGCGCACACTGACAGCCGAAGCTGCGCCTCACATCAGCCAGCCTGTAGAGATGATATTTCTTTTCAACATCACTTCCTGCACATTCACAGATGGCATAAATAGAAGCTCTCTCACCCAGATTCACAAAATGTTCTCGATCCAGCCGAAACGTAGGTGAATGCTAAATGTTTCCCAACGAGGCTGAGTCGTCGTGCTTTGTCTCATTTGGGAGGCAAAATTGTGTAGTGAATTACAAAAAGTTTTCCTGATTCACGTCAATCTGAACTGATGAGGTTTTCTCTTTTTTCCCCTTGATTTCAGGTGAAGAGAAAGGCCGGTGTTTTACCATTGAGTATGTGATGCCTACTAACGTCCAGATAACGTCTGAGTCCACCGTCAGTGTGCTCAGTAAGTATTCACTCACTCAAACTTTTCAAGCTACACAAAACATGAATCCAAACTGGCTTTTGTTTCAAAAAGAGTTCAGACTGGGACAAGTAACCAAAAAAAGACTTGATTTAAAAACATAAACCCAGTGAGACATACTAGGAATCACTCTTCAAGAAAGTCGTGTTGTTTTAATATACGACAGAGGAACGAAGAGTTTATCATCTTTAAACTTCTTCCTCTCAGAGGGACTTTTTAAAAAAAAAAAAAAAAAAAAACTTCTCTCCTGTCGTCTTAGAGATGATCCGCTCTGCTACTCCGTTTCCTCTGGTCAGCCTCTTCTTCATGTTCATCGGCTTCGTGCTCAGCAACATCGGCCATATCCGACCGCATCGCACCATCCTGGCGTTTGTTTCCGGAATCTTCTTCATCCTCTCAGGTACTTCCCGTAGAGTCCAGCAGTAACGCGTACTGCCGTCCGCATCAAATCAGTGATTACGATTTCTGTGAGAAGCATGACTGACCCGCCTCACGGCGCCCCGCAGGTCTGTCTCTGGTCGTCGGTCTGGTTCTGTACATCTCCAACATCAACGATGAAATGTTGAACAGGACGAAAACGAATGAGGCTTACTTCAGCTACAAGTACGGCTGGTCTTTTGCGTTCGCCGCCATCTCCTTCCTGCTGACAGAGGTAAACCTCACAACGAACCGTTTCTGCCTTGGTTGCCTCTGTTTCTGTTTAACGGAGACTTGCAAAGGTTTTAATTCCCCTTGTGCTTTTGCACACCTTGTCGCACTGCAACGAGAGTTTATTTAACAGAACAACACAAATTAGTACATAAACGGGGAAAAAACATTTCATGTCTTATACAGATAAAAAATTAAAAATGCAGCATGCATTTTTGTGCAGTTCCCCGCCCCCCCCTTTCTCTGATGTGTACAGTGTAACAAATGGCTTGTTGAGAAGTCACGCAATCAGAGAGCAACTGTGTGCTGCAGAATGAAAAACTAAATGAAATTGACTCTAAACTTACATAAAAAAGAACAATAGGAGGGTGTACATCAAACATACAGCATTTGGATGTGTTAAAATGGTCCAGTCAAAGGCCAGACCTGCATCCAATTAAACATCTGTGGCAAGAGTTGGAAAATATTTGCTCTTCATCTAGATTTAATCAGCTTGAGCTTTCTGTAAGGAAGCACGGACAGAGCTAGTAAAGACAAACCCAGAAATCCTGAGAAAGGTGGGAGCTGAATACAAATATCAACTGTATCAATAGTAATAATAATAACAACAAAATGATTTGAAATTTGACTGCAGTGTCACTTAAACACTTGGGACTTGACTTGGGCTTGAGACAATGTCTTGTGAGCGTCCCTTTAATGTTAAAGGTTGCCCAGGTGGACCTTGACTCTCCTCTGTGTTTCCCGGCTCCTCCAGACGGCGGGCGTCATGTCGGTGTACCTGTTCATGAAGCGATACACGGCGGAGGAAATGTACCGGCCCCATCAGGGCTTCTACCAGCCCCGCCTCAGCAACTGCTCAGACTACTCGGGCCAGTTCCTCCACCCGGACGCCTGGGCGGGGCGTGGCCGCAGCCCCTCCTCCATCTCCTCCGAGGCCTCCCTGCAGATGAACTCCTCCAACTACCCCGCCCTCCTCAAATGTCCAGAGTACGAACAAATGTCCTCCTCACCCTGCTGAGGCGCAGCAACGCCGCTCTACGCTAACACCCATGGGGGAGGGTTGATTTTATTTAACTTTTTTCTGCCCACGTTTTGGCATTTAGTTGTCAAATAATTTGATATCATCCATTTTGAAATCCTCGCTTTGGATGCTTGTAACATTTCTCTTTGCTCTCTCGACTGCTCCGTTCGTAGCTTTGAGTTTTGGGTTTGAAAGAAGCAAAGCATGAGGTTACGCCATGTGCTTCGGATGAAAGAGGAAGGTTCAACTCCAGCTCTGTTATTTAATGACTCATGCAGACTTTGCATGTTAGACACACACAAAAAAATCCGAACATATGGCTGGGAAGTTTACATAGAAAGCATTAACCAATCGGTCTTGTTGCCGACTTTAAGGAAACTTTCTCAGGAAAGTTATTTCATTAAAAAAATAAAGTTATATCATAAAATTTCTTTACAAGCTGCAGTTTGCTGCTGCAAATGTATTGTGCACATTATTTTTCGAGCATGTTTACATTATGTTCAGAACCACATTTCAGAACAAACGTTTTGAATGGCACAACTCTGCAGAGATCCTCTCACTCTACGTAAAATCAGCTTTATTATATAAAACTCCCTTTTTTTTACAGGCAAGCAGTTCTACAGGCATACAGGATGGCAGTGATTGTGAAAAGATATGACTGATATTTATGTAATCATTGCCTAATTTCTATTCTCAGAGTATTTCACTGTACATTCTCATGTTTCACAGACCTTTGGTCAACTTCCAGAAATATAAACGTGTTTTCACCTCACTGCACTGGCACTGAGAAGAAACTATGGGTTTTGCATTTTTAACGACTCATGTAAAGGTGCATTAAAGCTGTTATTTGAATTTGTGGATGACTGTTTAAATTTAGACATACTTGTTATGTGTACTCGCAAAGCTAAAATATATATAAATATGTATAGCCTTTACCATGCTCTCTCTCAATTTATGATGGAAAAATGCACAGTAGCTTTACTTTGTGAACCAGAAAATGTGTTCTTAGCCAAGCAGATTTTCACAGAAGGTGAAGTGAGGTAACATTTCTAAAGAAAGCAAGCAGCAATCTGTTGATTGTGGTCATCAAGTCAAATGGATTTGTGGATGTGGAGTGTGATAAGACCGGAAGGGACGTGTGGTTACTCGTGTTTCAAGTGGAATGTGATTGCGTCAGGTGGAGTTAAGAACTATTTTCATATAAAGTCGTCGTGAATGTAAGACGTGCCGAAAGAAAACACTGCTAAAAGAGATTTCCAGCTCCGAATACCTCCCCTCACGGGATAGTGTGCAGTATTAACCCAAATTACAGAGACATATTTTTATAACGGATCACCTTGTAACGTCAGAACATACAGATGTATCATGCCTACATGTGTGCATTTAATGCAGCAGCAAGCGTTCACTGGACCCGTATATTTAGTCTCGTGCAATCAGTTCAGTATTTTTATTGAAATTATTGTTACTATATAATGTTGCATGGTGAGAACGCCACGTGAAATGACTGGTTTGTAGCATTCTGTCGCTGAAACGCGACACATTCAGTGCATCACAAACCGCAAATGAGCTCAACTCTTGCCCTCAAGCACCGTTTTGGTAGGCTGAGCTGTAAACAAAAAAAAAAAAAGTTGCTCGTTTTAAACGCTGTACATATTAAATCATTGGCGAGCACACAAACTCCTTTTTGTATAAATGGCGCTGTATGTAAAAACTGTTAGGTTGTGTCACCTATGTAGCTCCGTATACCGTGTGTCCAACAGCTGCTTTGCTTCCTGCTTCACGACAACAGTGTGAGCTTCTGCGTAATGTTAAGCTGACATGTAGTATATAAGTACATGGTATCATAGTCAAACATGAAATATGTATGTGCATATATATATATATTGAAATATTTTTTTGCAGTCATATTCACGGTGTTAAATGTGAACTGGATGGTGTAGACTCAACAAAATAAAATTAATGTGATTTGCTAAATGCTGCCTGTTTTCTCTTTGACTACTTCAGCTCCTAAAACATTTCAATCTCCCTGAAAACAAAACTGTACACTGAACCACCAAAGCTGCAGGATTTGAGCTCCTTGTTGGCAGTCACTAAATAAATTTAAAAAAATAAAGGTTTTGTTGTGCACTACCACCACCTACTGAAGTGGTAAGTGGGTCTGCAAGTTTAACATACATCTTGTCTCGTTAAAGCCTCTGGTTCTGACATCATGACAAAGACAATGAAAAGCATGATTTGTGATATGCTGACCACACAAGAATACTCAGATATACTTTTAGAAAAGTATTCAAACAATAATTAAAGTATTGTAGATATATTGAAAGATGTGTTTCGCTCTTACAGGAAATATGGGAGCGAATGCAAATGCACCATGTTGCCAAAAGTATTGGGTCACTTGCATTTATGGACATATTAACTTAAATTATATCTCAGTTTAGGTAAAAGGATGAAGATGTGATACAGCTCCAGCTCTTCTTCTATGATGGTCTGCAAAGTGATGGTATGACTTGAACCACAGTCTGCTCTCTGTCCCAAAGCTGTTCCGTCAGGCTGGGATAAAAACTCTGTGCAGGGGCATTCAACTTTGTCCAACATACACATCTGCGTCTGTACAGACTTTGTTTGGTGGACTTCTGTGTGGTAAAGTTGGAACAGGAAAGAACTGTCCCCAGAGAGGTATGTCTCATCACCCCAAAGAACGAGACATTTTGCACTCATCTGTACAGCAGTGAACAGAGATCCGATTGTGTCTGAAAATAGAGTCTGAAGGAAGCAAAGCGTAAAGAAAAAAAGAAGAGGACCAAGAATTGAACCCTGAGGAACCCCTCAGAAAGGAGGGCTGAGGTGGACAGAACCTTTTCTAAACATTCTGTTGCTCAAGCAGGAATGAAGCCAATCCAGTGTTTAAGAGAGACATATGAAAACTGTGGTCTACAGCATGAAACGCTGCTTTAACGTCTAAACGCACAACAATCAGAGAGCTTCCAGAACAATACTGCCTGCATGAAGACATTTTTAAAAGCTTACATGAAGTGAGTGAATACTGTCTTATTATGTGACAGTAAGTGTTTTTTTGTTATTTATTTATTTATGTTGCTTTATATATACTATATCGATATGTTTTTGGTTTGTTTTCTTCAGCAAAATGTAACATTTTATCTGCTGTTAAGAAAATAGAAAAATATCACAATCTGCTGACTTACAAGTAGAAAAGCATCACTGGTGCAGAATTTAAAAATAATATAATTATCTCTTTAATTTGACACTTTTCTGGGTTTTGTTTTTGGAATTTAGCCATGAATGAATGACAGGATTGTTTAACTGAGCCCGTAATTCTACTCTCACCAATCACATATTAGACCTCAGTGTGACTGTGGGAGCTGGCATTCATCCGTCTGGGTTAATGGTACGTAATTGGAGCTAATGGTGAAATGGAAAATGCTAATCTCCATGAAAGGATGATGTGAGGTTCTGATCCAATGAACTGGGATGATAGACAGGAACCATTCACTGACTGACTGGAAAAAAAAACATTGGCTTTTAATACCACTGACTAGAAAAGAAAGAGGAAAAAAACACATAAATTATACATCATGTGCAGTTTTTTTTTTCAATTATTGACCAGTGTTGACTTTTCTTGCTCTGTTTTTTATTCTTCAATAGCTCCATCTAGTGTCTCTGTTGTGACAACACAGACTTTCAGCCCGTTCCTTTTTAAATCAAGTAAATAATTTCCACCAAAGTCTCTTTGGTGCCACAAAAGGACATAAAATATTTCAGTATTCAACAACACATTATAATCTCTTCCTAACAGCAGATAAAGTGTGACAAATATGCAATTTAAAATGATGAAGAGACTCAACTTGATTCAAGTTAAATCATTTAGGATGCAAGTTGAGATTTAAGTCACGGCAAAATTAACTAAACTGCAGTAATGTTTATTAATTTTTTATTTATTTTTTTTACTTTAGGTGTGAAACTCAAGAAACTGTTTTTGTTTTGCTGTTTATAGAAAACTCTCATATTTTCTGCACCAGCCGTCCTTGAATATATGAGCAGGAAAGCTTCCAGGATGAATCATTATTTTTTCATTTTTACTGCTACAGGCAAAATGTTCAAATATTGCTCCTCACATAGTTAATAACTGGGTTTGCAGCTTTGAAATAATAATAATAATAATAATAATAATAATAATAATAATAATAATAATAATAATAATAAAAACGGTTGAATCTGTAGGCTCTAACAGAAAATGTGCTTCAAATTGTAATTACTTTGATATAATAAAGGTAATTAAATTTTGAATCAATTTGGAAATGTTTCATGTATCACATGTTTCATCATTATATTATTTAGATTATATTGAAATATTTGCCATAGACACAAAAAACAATTACCAGGGATTCACTGAGTCACTTTTTTCACTTTCAATAAATCAATATTTTTAGGTTTAGCGTCGGCCGATACCGATACAGAAACAGTTCTGAACCAACTTGGACGTTTCTTTTCTTAAACATGGGTGTAAATGTGCTGAGTTACAAACTCAGTCCAGCACTGAATGAAACACAACAGCAGGTTCACAAGCCTGGTGAAACACGTAGAAGCGACAAACCATAAAGAAACTGAAACGGACAAAAGCAACAGGTCGAGGACCCTGGTCAAACGTGTCAAAATGAATAGAAACAAACCTTCTGTGAAATAGTTCAGAAAATACAATCAGGAATTTTAAATAAAACATAAAATAAATAATAAAGCGTGACATCACTCAGAGCACAAAGCATAGATTTAAACTGAATAGATCCGCCATTATGAACCAGGCACGTTGTTGCGATACACTGTCTGTTTTTGTTTTTGTTTGTTTGTTTTCTAATATCGGTACCGTTACAGACATTATCGGATCGGTGAATTATGACCAACCATGGATTCCTGCAACTTCAAAACTGGAAAAGAAATTTTCGAGTCATGTCTTTATTTTACAAGGTAAATTTTCATGTCTACATTTTTTTACTAATCGTCAAAACCAAATGACAAGTGGGAGGTTTAACAAATCTCAGTCTGTCTATCTATCTATCTATCTATCTATCTATCTATCTATCTATCTATCTATCTATCTATCTATCTATCTATCTATCTGCTTAAATCTCAGAACTTTTGAAAGAGGAAACCGCGTCTTTTAAATGAATCTTTAACCATCAGGTCTCGTATGGACTCCGCCTCAGTCCCTCCACTTCACTAATTGCTCCCTGCCAACCATGCAGAGATTCTGAATCGTCAGCAAGCAGATGGTTCACACAGCAGACCTCTGACGCCACCGTGTGGTAGCCGAGCAGCAGAATAGGGAGACGAACACATCTGTGTGTCATGCAAAACATCCTGTTGAATAAAGCGAGGTTAGTTTTTTCTTTCTTATATATATATATTCCTCGTCTTTATTGTAGGGTGCAAAGACTATCAGATGGAAGAAGCAACCACTCTGAGAAAAACAAAGAAAGAAAAACTTGCTCTAAGCTAATGAACATAAAGGACCAAGACTGGAAATATTTCTGAGCCGTAACAGTTCCAACACGTCTGCGCTGGGCTCTTTGAGCTGGTAACTTTATTAGCCAGAAGAACAGAGACGTATAAATCCTCTGCTTAATTACTACCTCTAAAATAAGCTGCAGGTCTCTGTGTCTTCAATACTCTGCAAGAGAAGAAGGCAGTCAGGAAAAAAGAAAAGAAATGCTGCTGTAAACTACAGCTTGCCAGCAAGGCTCTGACAGCCTGGGGGCTGACGATGTGTTTGCTTTATTTATTTATTTATTTATTTAATTTTTTTTTTTTGTAGCTTCATCTCACTTGGTTTTATTTCTCTGTTCTGCTCCAGACACTGTCTGAGCTTAGAGTGCCTTTTGTAACTGCAGCAGACAGATCCATGCTTCACTTCCCCTGGTCCTACCGGTTATTATTTTTATATCGCTCACGAGGAAACGGCTGCGTTCCTGTTTTATGTCTCCATGTTGTAAAGGATAACCAGACAATAAATCCTTTATTTATTCACCAAGCTTTGGGCTTGAACTTTGAGTGAAGTAAATGTAGTGATTCCCACATCCTGTGTGTCATATTTATATCTATTAGTTATATTTGAAAACATATTGCTGGTCAACAGCCCCAAAAAAATATTGTCTGGGGTTTTTCAACTGTTTTAGAGTCATTTTGGATGTGCTGAAGCCAAAAATCACATTGGTTTTACTGAATCAGGTCAACTTTCTGAACTATGGAGCAACATGAGCATCGAAATGCGTTGCTTGTTCTCACGTCTGGATCGGTTTCCTGAGGATCAATGAGGAGAGATTCAACCAGGACAGAAAAGAGACGGAGAATTTAGCACAATGAAAATGAAATGTTCAATTCACATGTATCAGTGTTTATTATTCAATCTACAGAAATCCAAGTTTGTAACATTTCATTTATACGCTCTGTTTGAAAACATTTCTTTCCTCCTAAAACCTTTTTTAGATTAGAAATATTAATTTAAATGGACGTCGTTTTCTGATTCAGCCGTCCAAAATGAGTCCTAATTCAGCTGAACAAACATAGACAAAGAATATATATTTTTGCAACCCAGTGTTATTATTACTGTGGCCAAATACATGACAGTTAGCAGAAAACCAAGGAGTGTTAGCTTGTAGGTAGCTGATCAAACTCCTCCACAACCGACTTGATTTTTCTGAAGCAGATTCACTTCACGACTGAACCTGTTTCTGACTCTCTTTTTAAATCTATTTGAGTCTGCAGATCTCAGCTTTTACCTGCAAATTGCAAACAGAAGAAATAAGATTCACTGAAGAGTCTGAGACCCTCTTCTCTGCTTACTAAGACAAATTACGCATTAATTATGATGAATAATCGAGGGACTAACAGCAAGATGCACATGAACCACCTCCATTAATCTCAACTGGACGAAAGTGTGCCACATATTACTGTTTCATATTTCCATTTGAATAGTAAAAATGTAAAGTCTAGAATGGATCTCTGGAAAGCTTGTCGGACTGAAGACCCCGCTATACACCTCGAGTCAGACCGAGGTCCGGACTTTGACTAGGACTTTGCACCAGACTGGGTATTTTCTGCTCATTCTGCCGTAGATTATTCATCTCATTTAAGATTTTCATCAAGATCTTGGACGCAGTTTGGACCAAGATTTCTCTATCAGACAGAGGAAGAGCGATTGCATGTGAAATCTTCTGGCCTTGTGCAAAGCAGATCAAAATCTTTATTCCTCCACCGGATTAATCAAAACAGTCGGATGTCAGTCGGCACTGGGAATCAAGGACAAACATCTTCACTTTGGTCCAAGGTTGCTGAGCCTGCGCTAAATTAGCATTAAGAGCCACTTAAAATTACTTTTAACTGGGTTTGGACGCAGCTGAATAGAAAAGTTTAATGTGCGTCTCCTTTTACAGCAGCTCTCACACTCACAGATGTAAGGATGTGAGTGTGATCCACCAGCTGAATCATTCTTTGTATTCTTCTTGTTGCTTTTTTGTAGAAGCAGCAGAAAAGTTGCTCAAAATTGTATGAAATTGCAGGATTTTCCTTCACATGGTGGAGAACCGTTACATTTCTCACTTTGTTCTAATCTAAACTAAAATGAGAAACTTGAAATAATTTAAAATTTGACTTATCTTGTCAACAACAGAAGCAGATTTAAGACGTTCCCATTTCCAGGGAAGGAAAAGCACAAGAGAATCTCTTGTAGCTCATTTCTGACCTTACACATTATAAGATTTTAAATGAAACGAACAGATGATGTAGTTATACATTTTAATGACTGCATTACAGATCTTTCTTTAAAAAACAAAAAAAACTTCCACTTAAACCCTAAATTTATTACCCTAAAACAAGGGATCGTTTTTTTTTCCCAATAAATCTCAGCATGTTCTCTTTTACGTTGTTGCATTTCCCAACGTTCTCTCTCGTCTCATTTCCTGACAAACTTTTACTTCAGACCAATTTGCAACTTTCTCGGCTAATTACTTTGCCTTCTCTCTCTCTCTGTGCCGTTCTTTTAAAAGAACTCTGAACCAAAAAAGCTTTTGTCTTCTTCCTAAAATTCTGTCAGAAATTGGTCTGAATTTTCCCAAATCACTTTAGAGAAAAGAACCCGCAGCAGCTGATGAAGCCTTTAGTTTTCTGGCTCAAAAGGGTTTGATAGGTCGGCGTGTGAATGAGTGATGCACTAACAGGCAAATTATACTTTCTTTCACTGGATCGGCTAGACTGGCAACCCCTGAAAACTCAAAGAAAAGACAGCGCAATTAGAGCTCGCTAATGATGCTATAAGAACCAAATTTGCAAGTAAAAAAAAAAAAGAAGAGGTCACAGAAAACATTGGTGTTTGACATAAAGCCAAAAGAGGAAAACAGCATCAGAAAGACGGAAGCTGGCGAGAGGGAAGACATCAATTAGTCGAATAAAATCGCAAAACGGCACCAGTAATTTCTCAAGCTAAGCATGATGGGGAAAAAAAGAGAGAGAGACAGATAGGAATAAACCAAACAGAATCTCTGAACTAAAACTGACAATCATAATTAAATTCATTATCTGTGGTGCCCCAGTAGCCCCTTCCTCATGACCGCATCCGCTTTGGTCAAGACGGCTTTCTAAAGCTCATGTTGATTCACAACGGCTCTTTCATGCGTTTCTTACATGTGCGAAAGCAGCCCAAGGACAATATGCTCGGAAAGCAAAAACAGGCTAAGATGAAGAGGATCCGTCAGGTGGAAGGAGGGCTGCGCCCCCAGCAGGACAGGAAACACTGAACACGACCCACGGCTCTGGCCTTAGATAACTCAGATTCATGTTGCTTTTAATTGGCAACATGAGTTGCTGTTTGTGGCAGCGAGCTTCTGTGCAGTTCGGCGATTGGCTTCTGGATTTCTTTGATTTGTGGTGTTTCTCTGGAAAACTTTATTGGACTTCTCTTCAGGATATCGGTCTTTTCGGGGGGGTTGAGGGTTTTAGGTTCGTGGTTTTGATCATTTGTTCAAGCTTGGGTTTTTTAAATAAAGCAGTCGGAATAATATGAGCTTTGTAGGCTCATATTTGCTGTCATAAAAATCACACACATTTCTTTGTACCTGCACACTGTCATCGCCCCATATTCAGCCAGTTCACTGCATTCATTAACCCCACAATCAATAAATAAAGGTAAACAACTTAGCACACTCTGATTGGCTGAACCCAAAATGTGACTCCATCTACTGCAGTTATCCAACTACAGGTTTTTCTTCCCCTCAACTTTCCATTAATACATAAGTATGTAGTCAGTGACCTCATAGTCAATCACCTGATGTACGCAGATGATTTGGTAATCAGAGTTTGGGTAGTTACTATAGTTACATATTCTCAGTTACATTTACATTTTTGAAAAAAATTTACTTTTAGGAGTATTTTTTTATAACGCTCCACGTTTTCCTTTTACTTGAGGATAATTTTTTGGATACTCTACAAACAGTGCTGGTCTTCAGAAACTGTTAAGGATATGCTCCAAATATGATTATGACTTTGACTTCAAGTATAATCCCAAGAAGAGCGAGACATAAAGCACAGAAGTGTCTGATGACCCCTGACTGTCTGATGCTGTTCTCGACATATTTGGGACATTAAATAGTCGGGTACCATATGACGTATGCACAAGCTAACATGCTAATATGAAAAATTTTGGAGCTTCAAAAGTAGCTCCTTTTTAAAGCCTTTATTGCTCCTCTGTAAATCTGTGGCGCACAATGGCGGTGTGGCTACAACTCGACGCCACCTGTCTGTAAATACCGCTGTGCTCAAGAATCTTCTGTCTATATTATCTGTCATACAACAGCATAAATGCAATGTGAGCAAAACCTGCACTGAGTTCAGTCAGATTGGCGTCGTCGTTTATTTGTGGCTCGGTGAAAACGATATTGTGTTTTGTTTTTTGTTTTGTTGTTGTTTTTTTGGAACCTCTTATTTATCTGTATGACTTTCTTTTATATAACGTTGAGCTTTTTAAAGAGACAGAGACCCATTTTCAAGGCGCTAAATCAGGAAGTGACATTTCTTTTAAGTTATATTTGACATACAGCATTTTGATAACACTGATTATGCTATAAAATGGGAAACATTGTGCTATGCGCCTGGGAAACACGTAACACTGCCCCTTTAAAAGAAAGACTGTACAAAACTATTCTGAAATAAAATGAACATCTTCAGTGCCGCCAGCATTATCTCTTTTTTTAATGAGTTGCACACCACACCTTCAACTTCAAAGTAATTTTGATGCATATTCTTTTCCCGAACAGATGTCTTTTACTTTCTCTTTTTTTTTCTTTCTTTAAACTCGCTGCTTAAAAGTCAAACGCAAATCAGATTTTCCTCTCCTCGTGCACTAATGTAGACATTTTGAAGTAGGGATTAGCGTTCAGCTGATTTAGTTGACTTCAGTGTTTTCCCTGTACGTTTTTTTTTTTCTTAAAATCCTCCTCAAGTCATCACCGTTTGAAGCAGCATCTCTTTTTGCTCTTGGTGGTGTTATGTTTCCTTGTCACTCATTTCCGCTCTCGGTTGGCTTAAAGCGCTGGAAGGTGTGGCCTGGATGCACCATCCATTGTGCGCTTTAATGCCAAACAGTAAACTGAGAAGAGAAGCGTCTCTGCGGATGGTTAGTGCACATTTGTGTTTGTTTGTTTTTTTCTTCTTTCTTTCTTTCTTTCTTCCTTTCCTTTTTTTAAGCTATTAATCTACCGACAAAAAACTTTACAGGCTCGTCAAACGATTTCTATTACTATTATTATTATTTCCACCTGTGGCTTTTCTAATCGTCGCCTTCAGCGGAATAATAATAAAAAGAAGCTGTGCAGATCTCAGCTCAGCGTGTCTCTCGTACAGAACTCTGATTGAAGTTTAAGGAGCGGGGGGGAAGAAGAAAAAACAGAAAAAAGGAACTAACCGAGAAAGGGTCGACTCTTGGTCTTTGGCAGCAGCCAGCGATTTCTCCACTGTGCATCAATGCGCCTCTCGCTGCGTGCGTAAACCGCTGGTGGAGGAGGATGCTCACAGCATGAGACGCCATGGCATGGTGTGACCGAGGGGTTCAGACTCTGCTGGCCATCGCGGGGGCCTTCGCCGCTTTCAGCCTGATGACCATCGCCATCGGCACCGACTACTGGCTCTACTCCCGGGCGTACATCTGCAACGCCACCAATGTCACCGCCGACGACACCCAGATGCAAAGCAAGAAAGTGAAAGGGGACCTGACGCACTCCGGACTGTGGAGGATCTGCTGTATTGAAGGTAAAAGAAAGAAAAAATTATATATATATATATATATATGAGGGCTAAGGTTTGAAACTTCTACATCTTTCTATCTTTTCTTCCTTTTTCCTTTCTTTCTTTTCTGGCGCACATTGCATCTCATTCTTTGAAGTAAATATCAGAATTGTAGCTAAACGTGAAAAGTTGTCTGCTCAAAATAGAAGAAGAAGAAAACAGGACTAAGAAGATGTTTAAAAGCCTAACTCAATAATTATACTCTGGGGTGGAAATCATCATTTTAGTGATCAGTCATCTTTTTTTTTTTTAAACCATAAAGAAGCACAGCCCATTTGTTCAGCAGATGTTTGTCGTTTAGTTCTGCATATTGCCTCTGATCCCCGAGGAATTCTGGGCGTCTTGTGTTTGGAGAATAGATCAATATTTTATTTATTTATTTATTTATTTGACGTTTGCACATTCCACTGACCGTCTAATTGGACCGAAGCCAAGTCACTGGAACCGTTTGGCTGATTTTCTGTTGTCCTTTCGTCCTCGGTTCTGAAATTTTCCCTATGAATTTTGTTTTGTTTTTGGGTTTTTTAGCCATATTATAAAACCAAATATTTTAAGGCAAGGCACTAGTTTTTAACAACGTTAGAGAAAAAAAAAAACATAATGAATAAACTAATAAATAAAAAGTGCCAAATCATAAAAAAAGGAAACAACAAAAATCACTTTAAATAAAAGTAAAATGCAGATTTAAACACATTAAGCAGCAAAGACATGATAAAAATGAGCTGGGAAACGAATTTTTCCTGAATATTGTCTCCCGTTGATCATTTCTGGTTCTGAGAATGCTGTGGGCCGGTATAACATGATCAGTGCTGCTGGTGTTGGTCAGGACTCTGGCAGCAGCTTTTGGGGTGAGCTGAAGCTGCCCCACCAATTTATTCTTGTTCTTGTTCTTTTTTTTTGCGTAGAACCCAGTAGAGACATTCCTGCAGTAATCAAACCTACCGAGAATAAAAAAAGTTTTTTATTAGGGCAGATCTGTTCTGTCTGAGCTGTTTCAGCAGGTAACACGCCTCGCAGCCTCACAGTTCTTGTTTCATCACGGCCAGGCGTCTGCCTGCAGAATTACACGAAATAAACCAAGTAGACCATACAGTAGTTGATATTTTACAAATTCAATATGGAAAACAAAGCATGAATGCCCTATAATTTTAAATAGAATATGCAATTTAAAAAAAATCGTAGTAGATACGGGGGTGAGGCTTTATATTAATTACACCTTTGTGCTCAAGCCTAAGTAGTTTGTCAGAGAAGATCAATATTACTGCCTTGTTAATAAGATATGAGCTAAATCATTTCCTGAAGCTAATTTTTAGCATGGAGTCTGTAATTAGGGCTGACTGACTGTTCTGCCTCACTCTGACCAAATTGGATTAAACCTGGATTGAATTGGACTGTGAGTGTATTTCACTTGGATTGACTCCAGTTAATCTGTAGAAAAATGTAAATGTGTGACTACGCATAGATCGGGTTTGCATTTGTAAGCCTCTTATTTTGTTGTTGCTCTTGTTCTGTTGACATTTAAACCAGATATCTACAGAATTTATCCTAGACGTCTACGAGCCATTTAGACATTGTTCAGACATATTTTGAAAATAAAATGGTTTTTTTTTTTGTTTTGTTTTTTTGCATTAGTGGCCATTTTTCAACAGCAGATGAAGAAGGGCAGAGAGAGAAGGGGCAGATATGCAGCAAACACTTTGAGGCTGGGAATCGAACTGGAGACCACTGCGTTGAGGAAGATAGCATCTGCATTTGTTCTACCACTGAACAACATGGCGCCCCGTTCAGGGATTTTAATTTTTTTTTATATAAAAAGCACTCAGTGAGGAAGTTAAGTGGAAACATAGATACAAAATTAAAGTGGTGTGAGAATTGTGCCCTGAGGAACCCCTTGTGTGAACTTTGCTTTGCTTCATAATCACAAAAATAATAACAGCAAAGCGGTTACCAGATAATCTCACAAGGACTCGGATTCATAATTGTTAAGACGAATGTCTTCGGAAACCATCTGAGAGATTTTTGTTTTGAAACCTCCAGATTACACTTTTTTAAAAAAAAAAGGGTTTGATTCCTCCTGTAGCTGCAAACAGTTTAAGGAAACAGTTTCTGTAAATATGACGTATTCTTTGTTTTTCAATTTTCACATCAGAGCGCAGCTTAGCGGTTTGCATTTCATCCGTTTAGCGTGTGTCACTCACTGAGAGCTGACAGTGTTGTGGCTGCTGGAGTCGACGCGAAGAGGCAGCACTTTCCAAGACGTTTAATCATTCGCTCATGAATACAGTCATTATAGTTAGAGTCATACTCCAGGCTCAAAGTCTGTACGATTATGAGTCATCCTGGAATTTCATGTGGAAGGAAGAAAAAAAAAAAAAGAAAGAAGAATTGCAATGCTATTTATGGATTTCATGTAAAGTTAATCAAAAGACACCATCCCTTCTCTCCTTGCACTTTATAAGAAGCTGCAAGAGACTTGAAATAGATTGCAGAGTGTTCCTAAACATCTCTTCCCAGCCAGTTTTTAAGGGTGAAGAGGGGTGCTGAAAAAAAAAAAAAAAAACTCTTAAAAGTTTTTTTTTCAAGCACATTTGATACAAAAACACATCTGTGTGGAAAAAACAACTCCAATCAGTGGTTCGGTATGTTAAAGTGGGCAACTGTGTTGCCAGCATAAGGAAATTAAAACACTATTTCACTTTCTCCGATCGCCTTTCTGTGGTGTTTCTTTGTTTGTGTCTTAGTGGATTTCCCTGCCTTTAGGCGATTTAAAGTCTAACCAGCTCCATTGGGTAAAATGAGCAGTATAAATTATTGGTTAAGCTTAAGGGGATGCTGTCTGACTTTTATTGGAGAAATCATGCAAACACCACGCCTTGTAGAGTGAGCCGGAGGTTTGATGCAGCTAAGCGCTCGAGTAAAACGACTAAAGAAAGATCTCTGACTTAAGGAGTCACTAAGTCTGCCATCACACGGTCAAACCCAGATGATTAGCAGATCTCCATATTCTCCACTGTGGCTGAATCTCAGGTGTCAGAGGTTGTGTGTGTTAGTCTGAACGCCTCAGGAAGATGTCAAAGGCGTCCTCTGAGGAGCGGCGATAGAAATGTGATTCTGGCTTGTGTAGAGGTTGGAGGGGGTCGGGTGGAGGAGCTGGAGGTTGCTATGGTGAAGCTATGCTGAGTAATAAAAGATGGGCTCCAATCTCTCAGACAAATGGGCCCCGGGGAGACGCCTCCCCCAGTGAGCTCACTGTGTGAGCAGCACAGCGCTCGGTTCTGCTGCGATACCCCCAATTATTTCCTCATTGGCCTTCTGCGCACATCTCCAGACCTAACTGCCATCTTCTATTCTACAGACGGAGCAACTTTTGGTTAATACAATGTTATTGTATTACTGTGTTACTAAAGTGACAGTTTTTGTATCCAATAACACCCTGTATGTTAGTAAATCAGGACTGAAACGATTAATCGTGATGAATCGATAACTGAAATAATCGTCTGCTAATTTGGTAATTGATTAATCGTTAACCAGAGCATGCAGACTAAGACAAAGGCTGCTGTCTGACAGAACAACACACCTCAGAACAAAACTTCAGCCAAAACTGTAAGAAAATGATATGCATTTTGTATTTACAATAATAATAATAATAAAAAAGACACGTCGGTAAATATCTTTTAAGTCGAATCGTTTTTAACTAAAATCATAAAATCTCATATTAAGTACCTTTGATATCTGTTAATCCCAAAAAATAAATGTATACAATAAACAAACCATCCCTACCCTGTATTGACTTTAATTCATTTTGATGTTAGTGGTATATTTTCCAGCTGCTGAAGCATCCTTTACTACAAATGAACCAACATTCACTAAGGGAATGCTACGTCATTGAATTTAAAGCAATACAATAATTTTTTTATTTAAAAAAAATGGAACTGAATTGTTTATTTGCATCTTTTAATGTATTTCTAATGTTGTATAAAAAAGGCTTAAATGGTTAAATGAAAAATCAGCCAAATATTTTTTATTCAATTAATCAATTAATAAGTTTCTAAAATAATTGTTAGTTGCAATTATTATAAGCCATTTTTATGAGTCCCAGTACGAAGAAACTGTCTCTTTCTTTAGACTAACCACTAAGATCCATGAATTCCCAGATGCAGATTTAGTGGCTTTAACATGTAGTTTCACTATGTTGTAATTCACCAGAAGCATGTGGTGAATTACCACCTCAAACACATCGTGGAAAAATCTAAAGAAATCAGCCGAGACATCAGGAAGAGGATTCTGGACCTTCACCAATCTGGTCCATCCCTGGTTATGATTCCCAGATACCAGAAGAAGAACAGATATCATGTTCCTGTGTGTTCAAACAATTATATGCAAACATAAACACCAAACATAAAGATGGCAGGAATACATTTTTTACAGATATCCCAAAAATTAAAAAAAAAAAAATCCGACTGCCACGTTTAGCTGGAGATGTGCAAGTAGGAAATTGATTTACTTAAACCTGTGGATATTTCTGCACTAATGCTACACAAGGCAGACCTAGCACCACCATGACAGGATATAAGGTGGCTTTTTGTTTATCTTAACTCTCAGAGCCAGCATTTATGCTTAAATATGCTCCAGTTATGATTGATAAAGTTGTGGATTTAGCAAATTGTCTTCTGTGACCAAGCTAACTACCATTAGAAAAACAGGCAATTTATATCTTTAAATATCTGGAGTGAAACTAGACTTTGATATCAGATGTTGCACATTGCATCGTCTGACATTCATTTAGTTAGACACAAACTAACCGAAGTCCCAGTAAACACCTTATCACTGCAGATATTAAGACCTTTAGGAAATAAATTGAATTCATGAGCAGGACAGAAAATTTTTGTTTATATATATATATATATATATATATATATATATATAGAAATATATATATATATATATATATATATATATATATATATATATATATATATATATATATATATATATATATAT
>NW_015113516.1:105850-119362 GCF_001443285.1 Poecilia latipinna | reverse complement strand
TTTTTTTACCAGTTCTCACTTGGAAAAATCCAGTGAAAGTTGCAATTTCACCTTGAGAAATCAACTTCCTGAATCTCAACACTCAATCCTCACACTTAAAAATGTCTGAAGCTGTGGTAATGTGCTGCTTGTTTACACTGCTGCTGGTTTTTAATCTCATTGTATGAGTCACACACATAACGTCGTAATGCTGTGTTTATACAGCAACGTCGCTGGGTTTCAAACTGGGAACTGGAAGATGGCTGAGATGAACGTGACGCCGATTCTAACCACGGAAACCCTGATGATTTAAAAATGCCACTTGGGTTTTCTTTGTTTTCTCAGATGTAAACTCAGAAACCCCAACTTAGAAGTTTTAAAGGGACGAGCTATAAATTCAGAACGTACTCAGCCAGCTTGTTAATAAAACATTGATTGAGCTTCGGCGCTAATTCAAGGTGCTTGTTTGAGGCGTACATTTTAAAAAGGAAGCTGGAGGAAATTTAGAGAGGAAAGCAATCTGAAACATGCCAGGGAAGTGTTTGAGCCCCGATGGTGAAGAGAGAGAGAGAAAGGGAGAGAGCTGTGAAAAAGACTAGATTACTGTTGAAAGAAACTGAAAGACAGAGCTTGAGATAGGGGAGCAAACAGTCTGAGCCTGTTTCATCACTTAATCCCCGAATTTCTTTAATTTTCTTTCTCTGCTGTCTCAGACATCAGCCACGAAAATGCTAACTTCACCGAGGAGAATCACATGCAAACCATAAGCAGCAGAGGGACTAAATGACACAACTTAACGCTACATTACTCAACTCGTCAGGTCATTACATGTCTGTCAGTATTTGGGCGATTGCAATGTTTTATCACATACCAAAACGTGTCAGCAGCCGAAGCCGCCAGTGAGACGGCAAAACGCGACGCAGTCGCAGCATACAGAAAGGTAATCAGGCAGAAATTAAACAGTCAAGTGAAAGCAGCTAATCAGCCGGTGCTCTCGCTGATTTCGAGTTTTTAACACCAACTGAGCTCATAGTCGTTCCATAACGATAAATTTAAAAAGGCAGAGCCACACAGAGTCTGCTGAAAACAAGAGAGAAGCTGTTTTCCACAAAAAAATAGGTTAATAGTGAAGGACTAAGCAACTATTTTGTAAAGATATGTTGTCCGTTACACTCCTAAATGAACCTAATGGGTAGTTTCTTCTATTAGGTCGTGTTTTTGATGAAGAAGCCCTCATCAGGATTTCTCTCCAATATTGATCTGCCTCATTTAAGATCAGCCATTTTCTGAACCTGAGTCACATATTACAGTTAAAGCTAACAAAGAGAATACACCTGGTGTGCTTAAGAATCTCTGTACCTTTTGATTTTAAACTGAAGTGGGTCACCTAGTGTTTGTTTCAACCGTGAACCGTGAAGGGAAATCCCAGATTTGTTAGATTCACAGCCTAAAATGTAGTTTAACATAAAGTGCACGCATAAGTAAGCTATGAGTTTCAAAATCTACTTGATCAACTCCAAATACTGGAAGCTGAACACAGTGTTTGGAGTATATTGGCCACGTTTATCATTAGCTGTGTTTCCATCACCAAATGCTCGCAAAACCTTTTTGATATTCCGCAAATGTCGGAAAAATACAATTTCGCAATAGTTGTGTTTCCGTTAGGTAAGAAACGCAATTAAACTCCCACGTGAATAAGCTTCTTCACTCAACACGCCGTTAAAAACATGCCACCCATTCATCCTCCCACCAGCTCTTCGTCTTTTCCAGGAGTAGCAACATCAAGTTGTCGATAACGCGACTCGTGGGATAAGAAATAAGTGTTTCCGTTGCAGTTTTTACTCATTTTGATGCAGTCGAAAAAAATCGCCTCATCCTAGAATAAAAACATTTCTGAAATTAGTGTGTTTCCATTAAGCAAATTTGTTTTCCTAATTCCAGTTTGCGCAATTTTATGTTCAATGGAAACACAGGTACAAGTAGTCACTATAGTTATAGAGATAAATGGTCATAAAACGGCTAAAATCTGATAACTTTGTATGAAACTGGACCGGGAGTTGGTTTTGAGCCTGAATTACCCTAAGTGACCTCCGGTTGTGAAATATTATTGATAAGAGTCAAATAAACACCTTTCCTTACAGTAGATCATTACTCCACTGGAAAGGTGTTTCGGCTTATTACCAAAAGGAAAATAAATAAATTGTGTTGGTGCATGTTGTAGTTGTCTGAAGGTTTTCCTAATTGCACATATTTTTACATCTGATCAAATTGCACAACTGTTTTGGAATTTGAAGATTCGTGAAGAGTAAAAATTCTTTGCCATTTCTTTCTAAACTAAAGCTGAACAGCTTTAGTTTAGCTTTGTTCAGCTCCTTCAGTTCAGGAGTCCTGAAACTCCTGAACTGAAGGAGTTTCATTGTGGTGTTTCGTCACCACAGTGATGAAACTTTGAAATGGTAAGTAGAGCTATCCGACAGCTAACGCGCTGTTGTTTTCTTCCAGAGTGTGATTTGCATTCCAGCCTGTCTGGTCCTCTTCTTGCCATATTTCAGGCTTTGGTACATGTTAATGATCCCCTACGTGTGAAACTTGTGCCTCCGGGGCTTCGGTTTATTGGTGTAAGAGTCATTCATGCTGGCAGCTAACCGTAAAATAAAGACTCGCATGTCAGAATGGCAGAAACACTGGAGTCAGAGTCTTAATTCAAAGTCTAACCGTTTAATATTTATAATCAGCCAATGTTTTATTCTCTTAAAAGTATGAAGAAATGTTTCTCAGGGAAGAGACTGGATCTTTGAGTAGAAGGTGCTTTGGGAAAGCGTAGATTTAAAGTGCTTTCGATCCTGTTGTAGGGTTTCCAACGTGGCTGGAAGAATATCTCGGTGTCCACCGGTTCCTACTTTCCAGTCTTACCTTTGCTTTTGGCTTCTTCGCAGGTATCAACAAGGGAAGCTGCTTCTGGATCAATCACTTCCCGGAGGATAACGACTACGATACAGACAGCTCAGAGTACATCTTACGTAAGTCAGTGCAACCGCTTCATCTTCAAACACTCCAGCTTTTAATCCACCGTCTTTTTTTTTTTGCCCCTCTGTGATGATGGAGTTATCACAAGAGTGCTTAATGTGTCATGACATCTCCATCCCCCCAATAAAAGCCTGATGTCATGACGGTAAGCAGCTCTGCTAGAAAATGAAGCGTTGTGTGATGAGCAACGTGGATTGTGTAAAACAAAGCTGACTTATATGCGTATGAATGCCAAAGTCTCATTTCATGAAAAAAGATGGGTTTAGTTTCAGACGTTCCTGAATAGGGCATCCCATCAAGTTATTTAGTTCTTTATTAGGACAGGTTTACAAATTGATGTGTGGTCTTATGGTGCGTTCACACCAAACGCGTTTTGAGCGTCAGGTGCATCTGGTTTATGTTCACAATCTGTGTGGAGCGTCGGACGCTTGTGAACGCACCATAAGGGTTAGTTTAATTCACGTTAAACTATCAAAGTAAACTTTGGGTTTCTCATTAAGCAAAATATATGATAAAATTTAGATTTCTACCTGAGGAAAAAAACCAAACAAACTAGGATTTGTGTCATCCACTTTGGAGTAGAGGATCCAAAATATTGACAATATTCCAAGTCTGTATCAGTATCAAATCGATATCGGTCTGGTAAGAAAGATACTTTAATTCCAGATTCCCTCTTGAAATTTTAACTTATTTTTGGAATGGTTTTTTTGTTGTTGTTTTGATTAGCTCTCAAATGATTTTTTGCACTTTATTTTAGGAA
The DNA here is from genome assembly GCF_001443285.1 of Poecilia latipinna. Lineage (NCBI taxonomy): Eukaryota > Metazoa > Chordata > Actinopteri > Cyprinodontiformes > Poeciliidae > Poecilia > Poecilia latipinna. The sequence continues at coordinate 115,596 of NW_015113516.1, read as the reverse complement.
ATAATGAACACAAATTTATTTTGTTTTTCTATTGTTTCTGTTTATTATGTTAATTTGCTATTCAAATATTTTGTAGACAACTTTTAACTTTGTTCAAATTCTGTCCCAGGTTTTAAGGAAATAATTGATAGGAAAATCCACAAAAACACCAGAAGGCTAGAATTGTAATGATATATCAAACCTAAATAATAAAACGTATCAGTATTGGTATTGATATCAGTAATACTGACCCTGTTTTTATTTGGTATCCCAAAAGAATAATTATCTCGGTTTTAGTTTAGCCCTAAACTTTCCATTTCTTAGTTGTTTTTCCTTTTGTTTCCTTGCTGGTGTGTTTTGGGTCATTGACACGTTGCAGGTTCTGGTCCCACTCCGGCTTAAACTGGTTTTGTTTTGCTTGGGATTCTTTACACAGATGGCCTCATTTTTGTCCACCACCCTCTTATGCATGATGGAATGAATCCATGGTGGAAAGCTCTTACCCCTAATATCCAACCAGACATTTTCTGGAAAAAACCATATGTCCTCTGTTCAGTCTAGCTAATTCAATTCAAGACTCGCCTCCATAAAGAACATTATTCCAGAAGTCCTGGTCTTTCTTGGCAAATTTGATCCCGTTTCTTCTAGAGCAGTGCATTGCTTTTAACACACACATGGAGCTGCATCATAGTAGAGAGCAAAGTGGAAGGAGTGGCGCACACATTGGCATAATTGACAGCGCTAAGACCCGCCTCCTTGCTCTGATTGGTTGTTCCTAATTAGCACGGAAAGCACTGGGAGAAGGCATATCAGCTCATTTTTTTTTCCTGCACAGATTATCTGTCTCGTATCAAACTGTCATGATTTCTTAACAGTTTCAACAATTTTTATAAAAGTCACATACTGCAGCTTTAAATCCCTTACCCGACTCATAAGCTGCTACAGTCTTCTTTCTTAAGGCCTCAGATGGTTCTCTGGATCTCATCATGATGCTCACAACGATTTAAAGAGAACACCAAATTTAAATAATCTCAGATATTACTTTGCACTATTACTACATTTTTAGGTGAAGTAAAAGAGACTTACTGAAAACAATGTGGAAGTTACTGTAGTCTGTAGGGCAGAGTGCGTCTCAGAGTGTCAGTCATCAGCGTGTGAATGCGTGCATGAATGGCTGGATGTAGTGTGAAGCGCTCTGGGGTCCTATGGACTTGATGAAGTGTTACACAAGCACAGACCATTTACCATTTAGCATTCAGTGCTGCATGAATCAGCCGGTCAGCATGGGGTAGCCTCCCCCACATTTCCCACATCCTGTCTGGCAGCAGTTCACCACCTTCAAGCCACAAAGCCATGGCAAGCAAAGCAAAAACTAATATCATGTGCTAGGAACAAAACCGTCACGATTTATTTTATGGTCAGTTTGATAGGTGTGGTATCAGCTAACATGGAGTAAATCATTGTACAATGCCAGGTTTTAATTTTTACACCATTAATATAACGTTTGTCCATCAGAAAACAAACTACTATGCAACACTAATGTGTTGAAACACCCTTTGATTTTAAGTCAAAGTGTATTTGACACTCAAAGTCCAGTTGTCACAGCAGGATTGGCCTCATTTCAGAGAACAACCCATTGTCTTACAAGAAGACAATACCTTAAGCTAAAGGTTGCAGGCAGGTTAGCTACAGTCACAAGAAAAAACTGAATGTTTTTCACAATATGAATGAAAAATACACCATGGAAACTTATTCTGGAGGATGTCAAGAAGCTGTCAGTATACAGAAAGAGCTGCAGGGTTTTCTGCCAAACTTGTGTTCTTGTAACACTACTGTCCTGTGTTGGTCATGTGTCCAGACTAAGGCCTGCCTACAATCTCCCAAAGTATTGTGGAAGAAGATATTCTGGTCTGATGAAACAAAATGTTTAACTTCTGTGGAACCAGGACTTTTGACTTCTTGATCCGGCGTCACTTTTTTGAAATGGAACTGGATTTGTTCACAGGATGGATGAAATAAAGTTCCACTGAAGTTCCAAATACTGATGATTTTAATGATGACACTCATCAAAATATAATGTTTCTTACTGGTTTTTATCAATTGTTTACTGTATGGCATCTTTAATAACTGTTTTTTTTGTGTGTGTGTTTTTGGGACATAAAACACACAAAAAAACCTGATTGATTAAATCAAATGTGATTGTTTCCAAAGCGCCTGTTTATGTTTCATAAACTATGAAAAGATTGTGGTTTCACACTTCTACCATCCACTGTGTGTGCCCTCATTAAGCACACCGACATCGGCCATTCATATTACACATTGCTTTACTCTCTCTGTCATTTTTGTACAGGTATAGTCCGCGCATCGAGCCTCTTTCCGATTCTCAGCACCGTCCTCCTGATGCTGGGTGGCCTGTGTGTCGGAGTTGGCCGTTTATACACCAGGAAGAACAACATCTTGCTCAGCGCAGGCATCCTGTTTGTGGCTGCAGGTAGGACAAGTCTGACAGCCAGCATCACATACACAAACCTGGATGATGCTAAATGTATTCCACCCAAATACACTCTGAACAAAAAATAGACTTTTTTTTTGTGTGTGTGTGAGATTCTTGTAAATATCACAGAGAACACGGAAAGGGCCCGTCTTCTTTACACACACATGCTGTTGTCACAACAGAAAGCAAGAGAATTTACACACCGTGTCATAATCTGAAGGCAGAGTTTCTCTTTTTAGCTTTTACCAACGACCATCTGCGTTCCTGTGCCTCTCCACAGGCCTCAGCAACATCATCGGCATCATTGTTTACATCTCCAGCAATGCCGGGGACCCCAGCGACAAAAAAGACGAGGACAAGAAGAACCAGTACAACTACGGCTGGTCCTTTTACTTCGGCGCCCTCTCCTTCATCGTGGCGGAGTCGGTGGGCGTACTCGCCGTCAACATCTACATCGAGAAAAACAAGGAGACGCGATTCCGGGCCAAGCGGGACTTCATCAAAGCCACCTCGTCCTCTTCGCCATACTCCCGCATACCAAGCTACCGCTACAGACGGAGGCGTTCGCGCTCCAGTTCCAGATCGACCGACCCATCCCGCGAAGCTTCCCCCGTGGGAATGAAGATGGGCGGCGGGTCTGGAGGCATGGGGCTGGGGATGGGTCTGCCCATGGGGGATATATCCATGTACACGCTGAGCAGGGACCCTCTGAAGGGCGGAAGTGGGCCCACGGGGCCATACAGTCCCGAGAGGAATACCGGGTTTTTACAAGTGCACAACTGTTTCCAGAAGGATGTGAAAAACGGGGCGAACCGGAGGACGACCCCCGTATGAGGCCTGGATCTGGTTCCTGGTTTGAGCGGTGCGCTTTATTAAATGTTGTGATGAGAAACAGCAGTTTGTCACACGACACGTCACAAACGATTTTATTATATGCCGAGGTGAAAGAAGTGGGACAGTTTACATTCCAAGAATAGAACTAAGTTTACAAAACTACATTTTGTTTCTGAGCTTTTCTGATATCATATTTAAAGGGGCAGTATTATGCGTTTTCCAGGCCTAAAAACATGAAACATGACTTTAAAGAAATGTTACTTTGTAATTTAACACCTTGAAATTAGGCGTCTGTCTCTTTAAAAACATCAGATTTTTCTGAAACTCCGCCTTCAGGAAGTCATTACAATGTCGCTCAGCTTTTAACCCTTTAATAAAGTTTTTACCACCATTTCACTGAGAAGTAGCTGCTATAATGAACTCAGCTAATTGCTGCCAGCTAGTCTGAAGGTGCCAAGTGGGGGAGCTGCAGTCGTGGGGCAGGTCTGCTCTGTGAGGTAGATGCTCAGAAACCGCAGCTCCAAGGAGCTTCTCAAAGGCGGACCTGGGTCTATCCAGGCGTTCTGAACAGCTGAACGGCTGCCACAGCATTCCTGGTATGTTTATGATTAGGGAATAACATTATAACATGATAAAAAAAAAAAAAAGTGGATTTTACATAACACCGCCCCTTTAAATAGTGGCCGCAGGTAGATGTAGCATTGTTTCATGAAAGTCATGTTAAAATATTTTAACTACTTGGAAAGACGGAGCTCAGAGAATGTTCTCTGAAGGCGCCTGATTCATGGGGACAAAGAGCAACTTTTACAGACTTAATTCTGATTCTGATTTCAGTTCAAAGCATCGAAATATTTTTTTGTTTTTCTTGTGAAATACTATTTTGAAAATTAACCGCTTTCACTGTTTTGATGTAATATTGTTTTTGTCTCCAGTATTTGGTTTGCTCATATTATGCGACTGCTATCAAAGATGTCTTACGCTGAAGTTTATGACTAAAACACAGACGGTGCTAACTTATTTTCTTAGCTCTACGATTTAAACGCTTTCACCGTATCTCATTAATCTTTTATGGCGCTTGAGCAGAAGTCACGTGATCAATGTGTGCGTTGTAAGTGTGTGGGAGTATGTGCTTGTGTGTGTAGTGGCTCAGAACGCAGCATAACTAAATGAAACTATGAATTTGTGTAAATAAATGTGAATGAAAATGCTCGCAGTAATGACGTACATTCCAACACGCTGCGCGGGTTTCTGGTGTAAATGTTATTTATGAAGGCCTGCCTGTGTGATTTGCTCTCAATGTGCTCAGGGACGACGCATGGAACAAACGAGTTCCTTACTTAAGCCAGACAGACTGTTATAATTGATTTGTGTAAAATAAATAAATAAATAAGGTCATACTTTTAGGGATGTTAACAAATGAGGAGATATTTTTGGCATTGTTTTCCAGAGAGTTTAGAAGAAACCAGTGTCTTGCGTGCGGTGGATTGTGGAGATTTAAGCTAATAATGGCTATTTAGAGCAGGATCTATTCAAGAGCAAATCTCTCACCCAAATATATTTCCTGGCTATTTTAGAGAATGTGATAATTATTATTTATATTATAAAGACGGTTTTCCAACGAGACAAATTCAGTTGTTTCCACGTGTGGCTCTGAAGCTCCATACAACTCGGTATGCTATTGGTGATTTATTCATCAGGTCTTTATTTTGTTACCTAATACAGACAGCTGGGAAACAAAAGCAACAGGATATTTTCTAGGCAGATTATGGAAGATTTTTTATAAATTTGATGGGAAAAATAATGCAAAGGGAGATCTCCAGGCACATCCAGCTCATCAGTTGTGGGATACATTTGGCAGTCGCCATGCGCATGAATGAATCTGTGTTTTTGATAAGAAGATAGTGCCAAATTATCTAACCATCCTATTTAAATTAAGAATGTGCAAATACAGCACATTTACACAGAAAAATCTGCATTGTCAGTTTTCTGGTTTAGAAAATTTGGATGCTTATTAATTTCGATTTGAAACTGTCTAGTGCATGGTGGTGAAAACTGAAATATCAGAGTGAACCTTCATATAGCAGTACTTTTTTCCTAATTCAAAACTTTGAATTATTAGGCTAACATTAGGCACTGTCAACATTGGAACTGTTTTTTTTTTTTTCTAAATGGGTTGTAGTTTCAAAAACATCCATTCCAGAAACGTTTGCATCAACACAGAATCACAGAGGACAGCCCAAGTTGCTATTCTTACTCCCCCAGACCCCTAGGTGGCGCCAACCATGTAGTCTGGGACATGTTCATAGAACCTTCATGTGAGGTTAGAGCTAAACACAAGGAGAACGCAAGAATGGCGAACAACAAAACACAAGTATTAATGAACAGATGCAGCACAGACAAACATTTAACCCACCGTTGTTGTTGTTATGTACGACATGCATGGCTTGTTTAGTGTTCGAGGTTAGGCTAAGAAGAGTTTTCACAAAAGGGGCGTTTTTTCGTTTTCCACAGGAATGTGGGAGGGTAAAATTTTCCCACTCTGTAGCCCTTTTTCAAAAGTAAAAAAAAAAAACATATATAATCCCTTAAAACTGTTGAAAACTTTCCAGCTTGGAAAACAAAGTTCCTTTGTTCATCAGACCTTAGAATGATTTTTTTAGCATTCTTGTGCCAATGCTAACTGGTAATTAAAAAGCACAGGCACGTGTTAATATATGGAGTTGATTTATTTATTCAGTCCTAAGGTTTTGATTACTAAAAACATAAAACAAAATTGAAAAATAATTTAACTACCTCTTTATTTTGTCTGTTTTGTTAAGTCTTATATGCAGTGAATAAAACATTCTTAGGAATTACATATTATACCAACAATTTTAGCAATGAGTTACCACTTACCTCACAATAGTTCATTTCAATTTAGTTTGGGTAGCATTTGTCATGAGTTTGCTATCTTAATTTTTTATTTTTTTTAACAAATTTGCTCATTTGTAGACAACAGAGTATTAATTTGACTTGACTGAATTCAGTCAAACAGTGAGCTCAGAATTAGAAAAACCACCAAAAAATAAAAAATAAATTAATTTGCTTTGCTGAAACACCTTTCTGCAAATATCCATTACTTTTAGTGGGAGCTGTCTGGAGATTTTCTTCAGACATCATCTTAAAATCACTGGAGATGAAACATTTTGCACCCTAAGCAACAACATCAAATGTCTATGAATTCACTCTGTGTGTCACATAATTAGCACCAGGAAAGATGAAAATTACACACAGTGTTAAACTGGACATTTGACCATATGAACTTGTTGAAAGTGCTTGGAAATCTTCAAGGTTTCTGATACAATGTGTTCTTCTTTAGACCCTGTTCCAAATAGCCATTATCCTGAATCCCAAATGAGAATTACTTGCCAGGATAACATTGATACGCCACACAACGGCACTTTACGGAAACAATCCATCCCTTTAGCCTGGTTATTTTCTGCAGCCACTGCCTTTTGTGTAAAGAGAGGTTTTGTACGGTAGCAGTTTTCTATCATGTCGCAGTGAGTTGATCGACGTTCACGGTGTCGATTTTGAAGAGGTTGAGCAAATGAACCATCAATAAATTTTGTTGTGTCAGGATGGAGGGAGTGATGTGACTTTCTTGTGCAACAGTTGCATGATAAATAGCAACGGATTTTAACTTGGTGACAAATCACAGAATAAACTGTAGAAAATCTGAAAATATCATAGACATCATCTCTTCCCGTTTGGCCATTTCCAGCTTTGTTAACTGAGAGGAAATACTTTTCTGCTTACAAGTTGGAAATCAGTGTGCTTGAAGCATTTTTCTTGTTAGTCATCTTTAGATTAATAAATAATTACTCTCTTATTTTGAGATGGAGCTTAATTTACTGAAATAATTGCTTAATTTAAATAATTATCTCCACCTTTAATTGGCCAGCTGTCAGGTAAACCATTCAAGTAGGTCTTTGTTGAAAAAAAAGAGATCTAAATGGGACATTAATCACCTATTATTGTACTTTATCACAACAGAGAAGCTGATTCAGTGAGTTAATATTTTATTTTCATGTTCCCATGGTGATTTAGTTCATTTAAGTACCCAATATTCTACATAAGAAGTTAAAGACGAGGTGATTATTCAGAATAAGCTTACGAATTATTTCCTGACTAAATAAAGTTGAGAATTATTTGTGAATGTATTATGAAGAATAATTTAAACTATATACTCTTGTCCTCTTTTTTGTTGCTCTTGTAGTTTCCACTTCATTTATATTTGGATTGTTTTATCTTTCTTTTTGGGGGATTTTGCGGACTCCATCTAAACAGCGATTTGGAACAACAACGTTTGTTAAAAATCTAAGGATGTGTATTTCTAAATTGATGCAAACTTCATCCAAAGTGACACAGTAAGAGAATCTTGCAAGCTTTGATTGACCCAGTAGTATCTGGTTAACATTGCAGTGCTGATGTGGTTGTTAGGTTCTGGCAGCCAGCCAGACAGCACAGGAAATCAAGATCAGCCAACTTAATGCTTGATTGAGCCAACAGGCTCCCAAGAGCTCATCCGGAATTTGAATAGCACGGCTACAAAAAAGTTGCTGTGTGTCGTATTGCTGGATCAGATTTTCTGGTTTGAAGCGTGGCTCATGCTCGACTGGTTTCCACGTCTGTTTAATGGTCTGTGTGCTGCTTCGAGATATTTGTCAGAAGTTGTAATCGGTTAAATTCGGCAGCCAGTCGGTGCGTCTGTAGCTCAGTGACTTCCATGTGTGTTTTAAAGGGTGAATACTCAGCTCCGCCAGCCATACTTGTCATTCCGGTTACTGATGTTTGCAAGGATGTTTGCCTTGAATTAGAACAGACATATTTAAAGTCAGCATGATTCTTATATCTATGTTATGCAAACTGGTTTGATGTCCACGTTTTCCATTCCAGTCATGAATATGAGCAATATCCCCCCACCCCCTCCACCGTTTCAGTCTCTGCCCATCACCGGATGTGTGAGGTCCTGTGGATGTGAATGCCGTGAATCCTGACTGATATTTTCATCCACGGGAAAGCCGGCCCACCTCCTGTTGCGTATCAGTGAAACATCTCCTCCGGTAATTGAAGGGGAAATGGCAGAGTCACCTCTCTACGCAGTCATACCCAACATGCTTGTTAGCACTCACAACTCACCGCTGGTCTTTATATATAGCAGAGGCTGCGTACTCTTTTCACTCAAACTGATACATGCAGGAGCATAAGAACGTTTTTTTTTTTCTTTTACAGTCGACGACAACTTCTTTTTTTTTAAGAATTATTTTTGGAATTAGTGGCCTTTATTTGACAGTAGTCAGACAGAGAAAAGGGGACAAAGACATGAAGCAAAGGAACCGACAACGTGAGTCGAGCCGCTACGAGATCTGTAGCTTGTGCATACCGGTCGCGCGCCACGCCACGCCCCACATTCAATATTTTTATCAAGTAATTGGGGATAATTAACGGTAATTTAAACTTTATTTGACCATAACATACCTGTCCAGTCTCTGGTTTTTGCCGGGAAACCACGTATCTTACTCCCGTTTCCCGCTGTGCTCCCATATTCCCACATTACATAAATTACGTCACCAAACAGCCCTGCACGCCGCTCCCTTTTTGCCCCCCGGTCTAATGGTGCGTTCACACCAAACGCGTTTTGAGCCTCACGTTGCGTTACGTATAAAGTCTACGTGGAGCGTCAAACGCTCCAAATGGTTCGAATCGCGTCGCACTAGATGCTTAAAACAACGGGACCTCGACGCGCCTCCACATAGAGTTTGAACGTAAACCAGAAGCGCCTGACGCTCGAAACGCACCACTATGGCTTCAGGTGAGTGTCACAAGCAGCGGTCAAATACCGCGTTAGTGAATTAAAGTGAAAAAATCCAGACCTGATTTCCGCAGGCGCGCTGCCTCTCTCTTCCCAAATTATTTTTTGAAAATGTAAAATGGCCGACATTTTTTCTCGGCAGGGGTTTGAATTCTCGCTCTCTCTCTCTGTTGATACCTTTGCTATATTGTGAATCCAGGAAGCAGGAGCACACATTGTGATGGCATCTGTCCCTGTGCTAATAACTGGATTTAGCCAACAGCAGATGAAGCTTAACCTTTTTTAATCTGGGAAAAGCTCGGCTTGTCATAAATTACGGCAACATCTTCAGTTGTTCAGAAGTCTTCAAAATAAAAATACACCATATGTTATACCTTACAGTGTAGTTTAAGATGTAAGCATTTTTTATTTATTTGGAACAGCTGCAACGTGATAGAAATATCTGATTTAATACGAGAAAATACAGTTTGACGTAGTTCCAAAATGCAGAATGTCATTTATTGATATCACATTAAACTATATAATAAAATGCATTTACAACAAATAAATATATATATATATATATATATATATATATATATATAT
>NW_015113516.1:84876-102401 GCF_001443285.1 Poecilia latipinna | reverse complement strand
CCTCTGTGCTGTCCTTGAGTCCAGCTTTCTCCAACCATTGGTATATATATATATATATATATATATATATATATATATATATATATATATATATATAAAAATTCCCCTCTCACCCTCCGTGGGTGGTCTCTTTCATCCTCTGAGCTCGGGTCCTCTACCAGAGGCCTGGGAGCTTGAGGGTCCCTCCAGTATCTTGGTTGTGCCTAGAACTGCACATTTCTGGACTGAGATGTCTGATGATGTTCCTGGGATCTGTTTTAGCCACTGCTCAAGTTTGGGGGTGACTGCCCCGAGGGCCCCGATGACCACAGGCACCACAGGCCTTCTCCAGTTCCTCTCTGAGGCCCTGGTATTTCTCCAGTTTCTCCTTTTTCCTGATGTTGTGGTCACTTGGTATTGCTACAGCCACAACGGCTTTCCTCTGTTCTTTATCCACCACCACAATGTCCGGTTGGTTCTCCATTACCATCTTGTCTGTCTGGATCTGGAAGTCCCACAGGATCTTAGCTCGGTCATTCTCCACCACCTTTGGGGGTGTCCCCCATTTTGACCTCGGGGCTTCCGGTCCATATTCTGCACAGATGTTCCTGTACTCTTTATATATATATATATATATTTAAAAATTCAGTTGTAAATTTACTTGTTCATCTATTTATTTTCCTAACAGTATTTGACCGATTTGCCTCAGATCACAACTGAAATTTAGAAAACCCGAGAAGAAGAAGGAGAAAACGAATGGACTGGTAAGCTGAGCTAATCAGCCTTAATGAATGCAGCCGTGCATCATGACTCATTTCAATCATTTAGATTTACGGCTTGGCTCCAGGCCACGCATGATTAGTCCATCGGACGAGGTCGTCTCCCTCAGAAGAAATGCGAAGCACCCACACCTTCCCTGAGGACTCAAACTGCCAACTCTCAGCTGTCAGGCGATGGCGTCAGTGTGATGGAGGGTCAAAGGGGCAAACCAGTCGATGTCCTTCAGGTCAGGTGTTGCTGCTCTTTTTAAAAGTCCCTCAGTCACTTTATCCAGATTGGTTACCACAACCGCTGTGATGATTAAAACTTCTTCCAGTCGTGATTTCTCTCTCAAATTTCAGTCAGAGATCAGAATCACAGTTGCTAAAGTCTTTACTTCAGGGACAGATAAATGTTTAATGAATTTTCCATCTTTAATCAGCTTTAGATTTTTAACATCAATTCCTGTGTTTACTGGCAGCTTCTAAAGTAAATCCGATTTTTTGTTTCGTTTGTGTCTTTAGCTCTGTTAATTATGAGCAATCATGTCTTAGTTTGATTATTAATTTAATTCTTATTTTCTTTAATCTTTAGCCCATGTTGATTTTTCTCATAATTAAATAGCCATCATTTTTGAGAAATGCACAGCTTACTGCACAGAAAACAGTGAAAATAACTACTGTCTCCAAGTGATTTTTGAGACTGAATGGTTTATGAGTATCTATACCATTTATTATTGTTAAATATTTGACTTTGAGTGGGACCTCTGCTTGTGCAAAAGGAAAGTAGTAAACAGCTGCTCTGAAGAGACTCAAGGTGAGCTGATTTCCTACAGGAGGGCTATGAAAAGGGTGGAAACATTATTTGTAATATCCCTTTACTGCAAGTTGAATTTCTCTTTTAGATATTTTATGTTGAGTATTTCACAAAGCTAAGGTGAATAAAGCTGATTTACTGGCGTGCGTTCTTTCAAAAGGTTAATAAAAATCCCTCGATTTGAACACACCAAAAGGTACAGACAGTTTCATAAAAATTCTACAAAAAAAAAAAAAAAATATTGACAGCAAATACAAAAATCCTACGGGTGTTTATGTATCTTTCATGAATCTCGCTGAAGTTATTTAAATGATTCAGAAACACGGCCTTTTTTTTTTTCAAACTCTTCCTCTGCTTTGTGAAACATTGTTTTAAAAAAGTGAAATAGAATGGACTTAAGTAGTTTTTACTGGGAAAGATTTTTGATTGAAATCTACAAAAAAAAATTATTTTTGAAAGATAGAAGGTAGGAAACCATTTCAAATGTATGTTTGTTTTAAAGCTTGTATTCTATGTGCATATTAGGGTTATGTTGTACACATAATAACCTTAGTTTTTTCATACATCTTAACCCTTTTGCGTGCGAGGACTGAGGCAAATGATTTAACTGTTAAGTATATGCCCCCTTCTCCCCCGCACTTGATCACCTGTCCTCCAAAACACCTCAGACTACAACCTCAGCCCAAAGCGCTGATTAATGGGAACTGAGTCCAGGGTTACCGTATCCAGAAAGAGCAGAAGCAGTCTAGAATGTGAAAAACAATAGTCGGGGTCAAAATCCAGGCAAAGGTCAAAAACTGTATAAAAAAAAAACAAAAAAAAAAACGGAAGGCAAATGCAACGGTTGGAGGATAGGCGGGGTCGACGAACAGCTTCATAGCTGGGACTGATGACAACAGATGATCTCACACTGAACCCGAGGGCGCGAGGCAAATAAATAGAAACCTGGCAGGTGGAGGTAATCAGTGAGATCAGATCCACATGAGGGAAAGTGGAGGAAGCAGACAGGGAGAGTGAATGACGAGCCAGGAGAAACGACATGAGCAAGAAAACAGACCAGTCGATTCATCACACGTCCAGAGTAATCCACACATCAAATCAATACAAACAAAAAAAAGCCAAGCAAAATAGGTTGAAATCTGTTGTTTCTTAGAAGTGTTGGTTAAAAACAACTGCTGCTGTCCCAATTGATAATTTATGAAACGGTTTTCCTTCACCAAGGTTCACACAAAGCATAATTACATCTAAGCATGCTCACTGCGCAAGGCTCCACTGATGAAGAAAGACAACCTGAAGCTTGCCAGATAATATTAGGAGAAGCCAAAGAAATAATTGATGCAATGAGGGACTAAAAAAGTATGAAGAAACCACTTTTGAGATCACGAGAAGTCAGGATGAATGGAGAAATGGACCAGGATATTCACGATGAGAGGTTGATAAAATTAGAGTGAATTTCTCAGTAAAGTAGTGATTGCAAACATATGGCCAAGAAAACTCTCTGTTATAAATCTGCTAAGATGAGCTTGGATGGACTTTTTTCATCCTTCAACTTGAACCAAATTTAAAATCTATTGAAAAAACTGAAGGTCAAAGTGCATCAGGAGAGGCTCCCATAACTGTCAAGATTTAAAGGGAGTTTAAAGTTGTCATCACCAACAAAGGCTTTTCAAAGTCATGTTTAGCTTACTGAGCTTTCCACCTTAACACACAGAACAATTTAAGGACTAAATTGTTTTCTTTGTTTGTGTTGAGTACGTTAATTGTTACCTAAAACTGATTCAAATAATTTAAGGACTTTAGAAGAAATAAAGTTGGTTCATGGAAACCTTTTCATCATCATCACTGGCCAAACCGGTTCAGTATTCCTCTAATTCCGCTGTCATCATCTAACATGCAAACTGTAGTCCGTAGGGTCAGGAATGTAACTCTCGGGAGTTTAGCCGTTTCTGTGAGCATGGCATGATCCGACCTCTGGGTGACCTTGGTGGAGTCTTCCACTGGGAGGACTGGCAGCCTTGTTGGATGTTTTTTCCCAGTTGTGAATAATCTTTCTCACTGCAGAATTATGAACTCCAAATTACTGGAAAATGACCTTATATCCTTTCCCAGATTTATGAGCATGAACAGTTGCTCCTCCAAGAATACAGCTGATGGTATCATGCAACTGCAACAATATAAATGACTAGGATACTGATTCTGAGTGGATTGGTGAGGAGTAGGGTTGGGACGGTTGTCAAAATTCACAGTCTAGTTCTCAGTTTGTCACATTTTTTTCTACTAGAACTCCAGAAATTCATTAGCAACAGATAATCAGTCAAATACAGCTTTTGCAATATCAGCCATTTCCAAGGACATGTCAAAAAGTAACTTATCAAACCAGTGTGGCATTTTAACATTGTACGTGCTCCACAGACTGAGGTTGGTTCTGATCTTTGGGTAATAAATAGTGAGACAGTGATGATTTCAAAATATTTTTTATTCGCTTGGCCAAAATGTAAATGATTTGTTCAAATCTGAATCTGAATGAAAAGAGTTAGTTTAAGGCTAAAATTCAAATTGTTCTGTCAACTTTCAGACTTTTTTTTTTTGAAGAATCAGACAAGTTCAGAGGCTGTATTTAGAGAACAAGTTTAGCTACTAAACTTGAGTCTTTAAATATTATATTGTGACTCATAGTGATATCCTGTATCCTTTTTTATAACTTCAGGTTGTATATTTTTATCTATGAATCATCCCATGCACTACCTCAATGACTAATTAAAGGGTAGAGGAGTGTGATATAGCATTTTTTGGTATTGATGCGATACCCAGCCAATACAGGGCCCGTATCGCCGATGTCAATAGTGATACCGATACTTTTTAAGTTTGATATATCATTAACTTCTGACCTTTTGGCATTTTTGTAGTTTTTCCTTTTAATTATTTTGTAGGACAGCATTTGCAGCTGTCGACAAAATACTTTAATAGGGTTAATATATTAACATAATATGTGTGCATTTTTCTGAACTAAGGCACAAAAAAATTATCATTTGGAAGCAAATCAAAATAAAATCAATACAAAGTGAAACTACATCTCAAGAAGGAATCTGAAACTTAAGTATTGCTCTTACAATGCTGACATCAATCCGATACCAAAACTGACTCTGTATTGATATTTTGAATCGATCCGCCCACCTCCATTGAAGGCTCCATGTTTGCTCTCTTAAAGATACTAGAAGTAGGAGCTACTTAAACATTCTGCCAATGTTGTTTTCAATATGTGAACACAGTTGCAGAGTAAACAAAATCTGAATTTGCAGTTTACCTCTTTTATTTTACCGTGCTGCAGAAGGAGCAGCAAAAACCCCAGTACAGGTTGAGCGACTGCCTGGTCACCAAGGCAACCGAAGGTACAGTACCCCCCGATGGCATAAGAAAGGTGTAATTTACTCCAGCGGTCAACAGCCTCTGTAACAAAGCAGCTGGTGGATCATGTACCTAAGTGTTGGACTGCTGCTCTCTGACACGTCTTTGAATTACTGCGGCGAGGTTTCCACTGAGCAACAGAGTCATATTACTCATTGACTAATGATCCAATAACTGATAACCGCTTAATGGTTAAAAGGTTATTTGATCGGCAGAACCTCACTGTGACTTTTTTTTTAAAAGAAGTTGTACAAGCAAAAGCTGTTCAGCATGAGGTTTTCCTTAATATTAGGATCCAGTAAAATAACAGGCTACAATACAATGTGATATTTGTATTAGTACAATTTCTGAATCAAAAGAAGCTTGTTACATGTTGGTGTTTCTTTATTTCTTGAACCTCATGGTGAGTTTTTGTTTTAAAGGAGCTTTTGATTTGCTGTAGAAGTCTAGAGGACAGAGCTGATTTACTGCGGACACAGAGTTTTCTTCAAAAGTTAATATCAATTTCAAAGTACTGCCTTTGCATATGGGAAGTGTTCCTGTCTTCAGTCACAGCTCATCTTAGACACAAACAGTTTCTTCTTATAAATATAGTATAAAGAGACAAATCCATACAAAGACATCACAGAGCTTTGACTCAACAATATCATATGGCATTTAAACAAGCAAAAGAGAGACTATTTGATACCCTCCTAAAGGTACTTCTTCAAAATTCAGCTTGCATTATTATAAATAAAAGTGTTATGCTAATACTCTTTTAATGGCACTTTGCTAATCTCAACACAGTGATACTGTAATAGGATAAGCGCAGAGCCTGACTCAATGGTCATTTATAGCATACAACACCCTGAGAAACACACCCATTCCCCAGCATGGCAGTCTGGTCATCAACTTCTCTGATCTACCCCAACAGCTGACTTTGTGAACCGTCTGTAGAGTGGCGGCTCACAGTGTGAGGGGAAAGAGGGACATGAAAGTAGGACAGAGGAGTCTGGCCCCCTTCCCTTCGAACCAGAAGCACAGATTTGCAGTAGCGAGAGAGAAGACATTCGTCCTGGGTGGAGAGAGGGAAAGGACAACGACGTTTTTTCCCTGAGACTTACCGCGGCCCACCGAGGGGAAGAAGTCTCAGAGTTTCAGATCAGAATATCGAGTCTTACGTACTTTTTGTTGTTGTTGTTGTTAACTGACTAGAAGTTGCACCAACTGGGAAATATGCACAAGCGCACCAAGATAAAGATCGCCATCTTCGTGCTGGTGGTGGGCATGGCGTGCATGTTCACGGCGGTGGTAACGGACCACTGGGCAGTGCTGAGCCCACCGGTGGTGAGGTTCAATGAGACCTGCGAGGCGGCACACTTTGGCCTTTGGAGGCTGTGCAAGAAGCACATCTACATCACCGAGCAGAACTACGAGAAAGGGCATGGCTGCGGACCAATCAGCCTGCCTGGAGGTAAGACAAAAACAAAATTCTGGCAAAACACTTTCTAACTCATCAGTAATGTCAAAACGAATCGTAAAAGTTTAGGTTTTTGAATGTGGCAAACAATTTAGCCCCACAAAGCGCAGCTATAGCCTTTTGCACCACAGCCTCTCCTGTTAAGCTTGAAGCTAAGAATAGAGGGTCTAACAGAGGAAGTCACGTGACTGTGAGAAATCCCCGTTGAGGTACTCAATCAGGAGTGTCCAAACTTTTGAGATACTTTTTGAGATATTGAAAGTAGTATCTCTTTTTTTTTTTTTTTTTAATAAGAATGCATAAATAATTCTATTGTAGAAAGTAAAGACACAGTATCTCAGGGTGTTTTCACACCTGATGGTTCGGTAGACTTCGATAGAAGACCAAAATGGTGACATTTGTTACATTTTCAACCAATGCAGTTCGATTTCAATTGCACTGTCAAATGATTCCTTTGAAAAACCTGTTCCCCTCCTCACCTGTGTTGGCGCTACAACAAGACCCAGAGGGGAAAAAACACAAAAACCTCAGAAGAAGACATGAGCTAAACTTCCTTCTTTACAAAGTGTAAACAAACATGGAGTGGCGTCAGATTTTAACGGTTGTAGGATTTCCCTTTTGTGTTTGGAAAAAGACCGAACCATTTCTCCCTCTAGTGAGATGTTATTTCTTCGTTTTTTCACATTTTCCACGAGTCACGTTGTTGGTGAGAATGCATGTATATGGCATTACCCAGAATGCCATGCGCTATAATCGAACCGCGCCATAGTTCAGAGGCAAATAAGACCCCTAGACTTGATGTGAAATTTGAGGACCACCAATAGGTTTTACAACAGGTTTTTTTTTTTTACGGGAAAATAGCCGTTCACCATGCTTTAGATGTGCAAAGCGCTTATATTAGTATTTATATGATAAATATTAATTTAAAAGTATTTAATATGCATGTTGAGCTCTCCAGACGGTGGTGATTGGTGGCACAAATTTTGGATTCTGGAGTTTTTATCTGCAAAAGTTGCATCTAATTAGGATAACATTTATTCACAGTAAAAACAAATTAATATGATCATAATGCTGTGCAATAGTCTGGTTTAGCTATGAATAGCTACTAATAATTGCTGAAAGTAATTGGTAGTAAAACTAGTAATATGGATCAAAATCAACTTCTTGGACACATCATTTATGTTGCTGTTTAATTTGGTTAAAGTGAAAAAAATAGTTTGCTACAAGAAAACAGCTTCAAATTGTCACTAACTTTCTATAATATGAGTGGATTTTTTTTCTACATTGCTATGAAAAAGTGTTAACCCCCCCTTGAAGATTTCTTCTGTTTCTTTCTCCTTGTTACACTGTGATTTTTCAGGTCATCAAACATAATAATATTAGACAAAGTTGCTGATTTTATTTACTGAGGATCGAGAGTCATCCAAACCAAACCAACATGACTTTCCATTAAAAACAAAAAAGTGCAATAGGCCAAATACTTTCTCCAAAGCCTTGTATTACATTATTATTATATTAACTGACAGTATCACTCATAGCTGACATGCTTCTTACTGCAGTTTATGTGGTTAAAAGAACGACAACAAAAAACAGCATCTACTAATTATTTCAGGGTTTTTTCTTTTCTTTTCTTTTTTGAAGGAGGGTTTAGGTTTTGTGGCTCAGGACTAATTATATTTATCAGAACCGAAAACAAAATGGCTCTCTGGGTTGAAGAGGGTGCTGACGTCTGGGCTCTGCAAACAACAGGAGTGTGAAGACTTAATCAGACTGCTGCAGGTACCAGCCAGAAAAACTACAGTTCATAAGCTACAGAGTGTAAAGAGACCACCAAAAAACACTACATTTCACAACAGCTAAACAGTTTATTCCCTCAGTGATTGCCACAAAACCTGCTGAGAATAGTTTATGAAACAGAAACACTTACAGACATCTAATGGTGAAAAGTTATGAACTGCGTACAAAAGAATTATGTTCCATTGTACTGAAAGTGGTGAAAATGATGTGTTTTTTTTTTTTAAGTCTGTCATTGTTAAAGGGACATGGAAAAGGAAATTGTTTGTTTTTTAATACTATAATCGGTAGTGAAATTCGTGGGTTGCTTTTTAGATCACTACCAAACAGCTAATGAGTCTAGAAAATGTTTGAATTTTGTGCAGCTTTAACCTAAATGAAACTATTTAATACCTCGTAACCGTCATGAGGGAAGTGAAGGGTTTAAAGATAACAAAAAGGTGCTCATACAATTAGATGTTCCTAAAATTGCTCGTATTTATATGTACAATGCAGCGTGCCCTCCCCCCAAATGTCAACCATTATATGAGCAGCACTTATCACACTGTATGTCAGGCAGCTGTTAAACGTTTTTTTTGTTGTTTTTTTGTCAGCTTTTCACAACATGACCATAGACACCTTTCTAAATCCCTTCTACTCACAAAGTTAAGCTAATTCTTGACTGACGGCGGCGATTGGGATGCCTGCACTCTGTTTGCACCGCAGGTCTCTCAGGAACAGCTGAAACGCCCGAGGCGCGGCTCGCTTGGTGCAGACGTGCCGGATTTTCTCAATAATTTGACCCACCCGGGCACATGTTAAGCTCTCCAGACGACGGCGACAGGTGGCACATATTTTGGATTCCAGAGTTTTTATCTGCAAAAGTTGCGTGTAATTAGGATAATATTTATTCACAGTAAAAACAAATGAATGTGATCATCTTAATGCTGTGCAACAATAGTCTAGGTTAGCTATGAATAACTGTTAATAAATGCTGAAAGTAATTAGCAATAAAGCTAGTAATCTGGATCAAAATGACCAAACAACGTCTCTCCAGCATAAAAAAGTTAAACAGAAAGAATTCAACCGGCTAATAACTTAATTAATAAACTTACTAAGTCAGTAACATTTAAGTAAAATATGAAATAATGAGGAAATAAACTACTAAAAGTAAAACGGAAAGAATATACATGTAAAAATAGAGCCAGAAAAACGATGAAACGACGAAAAACTGGAAATGAGGTTAAATTTGTTTTCAACTGATTCAGATTAGTTTATACCAGATTATTACATGGATTCCTCCCACAGACACAAAATATGCAAGAATGAGCATGAAAGAACCTGTAGAAAGATATATAATATCTTTCTATATTATATAATATGGTGTACATATTCACACACCATATAATATGGTGTACATATTCACACCACCATTACGTGGTGTGAATATGTACTCTCAAAGACCAAGGTTTGTGTTGATCGGTTTTGTTGGTGAGACCAAATTAGCTCCAAGCTAAATTTGTTCAAACAAGCAGTTCACAAAGCAAACCAGAGGTGAAGAAAAACACTTTGAAAAAGTAATGTTTCAAAAACTAATTTGCTGAATTTGAATTGAAATCAATAACCTTTGAGAGAATTGATTTTTAATCTATTGATCAGTCACTCTAAATACTAAAGTATTTTTGGTATAACCAATATGGCTGACTAAAGTGGCATCTAGTATTTTTTTTTTCTGTTTTGAAAATCACTTTTAAGTTCAAAGCACCGTAACTAATAATGTTGATTATTTATGAGTGGCAGCGGTTCGCTATGGTTGACCGTGGCATTTAATTAATTTTGCTAAAATAATTGTGTAAATAAATAACAAACCAAACAATCTCTCTCAAATTAGGCTAATTATTCTCCAAAGGAAATTCTCAAATCTTTCCAGAGAGCATGGATTCCCAGCTGGCAGGATTTGCTGAGGGAAGTCATTGATAATTTTGGATACATGCCTGCAGACAGTTGTCAACATCTAATGAAAAAGCATTTGGCGAGGAGATCCACAAGTGGAAAGTGTGGGTTGCCCTGTTTTTAGCAGAATGCTGACAAGTAGATGGTGACTTATTTCTGTTGTTAATGGCTTTCTTCAATCCAAGGACAGAAAACTTTATTCTGATTATCGTCTTTAGTTTAATCGCTATTCACAGATGCTACTGGTTATAAATAGGCAACGATGGTTATTCCGTTCAGCTCTCAAACCTTTTCTGCTTGAAAAACTTTCAGGCCAGGACTTTGGCCGTTTCCATGGCCACGGTGCTGCAACAGGGCCAATACAATAACTATCTGAGAGGTTCCAGAAATAGGAAGCGTGCGATTTATTTTATATTGCACGCAGTGAAGCACTGCTGTTAGCTACAAAAATAAGGCATGTAAATACTCAGCTGTGCTGGGGCAGAGCCATGGGGGTCAAGTGTTCATGCACAAGCCTGTGGATTCCCTGAGTGACAGGGCCTCATGGCAGAGTCTGGCATAACTCTGAGACCCGCAGCACCATCAAACCCTTCCCTCAAGACCTGACTACAGCACCACGTCTCCTTGCAGGACTCAAATTACTTCGCACTGCACCGGGACAGGCGGTATACTCCAAAACAGATTGGGGATCAATCCTACCAAGTTTACAACCAACCCATCAAACAGGCGGACAGAATGTCTGCAACGTCTTTACACTTTATCTGGCGTCCAGAGTTTTCGACTTTGTAAAATCGACTAAATTTGGATTATCTTAAGACTTTGGCTGTGGTTAGTGGCCCTAACATTTCCTCTTCTGACAAAGGGAATCGATGGCACGCATCAAAAAAAGACAGGGAAGCAACATGACGGCGTGCGGAGACGCTAAAACCGGCGTTCTCACCTGATTCTTGGAAACATGACAGACTGCCCTATTTAGAACAAGAAAGGCGTTACACAACATGTCAGCACAGTCAGCAAGACAAGGGCCAATAATAGAGAAAACACAGTGTCAGAGTGCCACTGAGGGACCCGAAACATTTTCACAGATAATTACAGTGTTAAAGTTTTTGAAATTTGTTTGTCTTCATATTTGCTATAGTTTATTGAAAAAGTGTAAAATGAGAACAAAAAAAAAAAAAGCTTGGGAAAGGTAATGACTTCCTGTTATGGTGGCAGGAAATAGGGGGGAAACTGGCATGTGACCGCCCCACCCATGTGGGCCCCACTGGGATTTTGTGAAGATTAAATGTGTACTAAGTGGTTCTGGGATCAAGATAGGCGTGTTGTATAAATACAAATCGCATTGGTAAAAACAGTCGGGCGCCCCACCTAGGTCATTACTCAGTCTTTAACCTGTTGTTCACAGGTTGTCATTCACAATTAACAGGGGTGTCAAACTCCAGTCCTCAAGGGCCGCTGTCCTGCAGTGTTTAGATGTGCCACAGGTAAAAAACAGTGGAATGAAATGGCTTAATTACCTCCTCCCTGTGTAGATCGGTTCTCCTGAGCCTTGCTAATGACCTAATTATTCTTTTCAGGTGTGGTGCAGCAGAGGCACATCTAAAAGTTGCAGGACAGAGGCCCTTGAGGACTGGAGTTTGACACCCCTGTCACGAGAGGACCCAAATTTGGGTCCTCTCGTGAATGACAGGTTAATGGGTGGTTCAGAAAATCAGTGGAAATTGCCAACACATGGTACCCACCTTTAACTTTGAATTGTCCCATAAACCACTCAGGGTAAACTCAACACACCGGACGCAATAGTGACAGCAATGACAAAAGTACAACATTTTTCAACTTTCTTGTGTTGTATTGTTAAATGGCTAGGGCACATAGCTTTAAAATTAGGAGTAAATACCATTGTCTTTGTGCTGTCAAATGATTTAAAAAAAATAATCAAAAATAATCACGATTAATCACAATTAGTGCTGCGATTAATCACAATTAATCACTATGCTTAACTTTGTAAGCTTGACATATAAATATGCAAGTTTTCAGAAAATGTTTCAGAAAATTTTCTGTTTTCTCAAATCAAATGGTCTGAAGAGTCTCAATTTTCCAGGTTTTCATTTTCAGAAGAATTTAAAAGAAGTTATTTTGTTTCAAAGGTTAATTTAGAAATGTCAACTACAGAGTGCTTGTATTTTAGGTATTGGAAGCTGGATAAAAGCTTCCATTGGGTTTTTTCCACTTGCTTTTGCAACTCTGCATTGTAATAAGTAATGCCGAGCCCAGTACAATCGCTTGTCCTCCTTCAGCCAAAGAGGCCGACAAATTTCCTGTGAGTGAAATTCCAAACTCGTACACACAGACAGCTAGAGACACAACACAGGAAAGTTGAAAAATGTTCCTACTTTTGTCGCTGCTGTCACTGTCGTGTCCAGTGTGTCGAGTGGCATTTAGGTCAAAATAGGTAATCTGATCATGTAATATTAATGCGTTAAACTTTTCAGATAAATCTTGTGTGGTAATGTTGACAGTTTGGTGCTAGAGCATCTGCCCTTTGTCCTCTGAACAAAAAGTGCCCTTCTGAAATCCCTCTTTTTTGCTTACAATCTGGTCTGTGCCCAAATTAAATCAAACAGTACTAAGGTAGCCCCCTTCTTTAATACTTTACCATCTTTTCTCCCAAAATATCTGTGTACACCACTGGCTGGATTTTAACTTTCTTGTCTGTTCACCCACCATAACCTACAAAAATAAAATAAAATAAGAATAGCAGCTTTGATTGCCTTTTCATGACAGGAAAATAAAAAACTATTTTCTGAGATTTGGAGGCTGTTACCAAGCCTTTCATTTCTCCGTCAGCTTTGACTCAGAGGTACAACTCATTGACAAGCCTCTATTTCACCTCTTATGTGCCGTCAACAGTGAAAACAGTGGGGCTTGTTGCTTGGTAACCATCTTTCGATCTTCCTTCTCTTTATGGCCAGTCCCTGTTCTCATTCATAAAAACATCTTTATTTATATGCGAGCCCACACAGTGTGGTACATGACAGTGAAAGCTGGGGTTGGGAAGCCTTAGAAAGATCATTTTCCCTCTGCAAATAAGATAATTTGTGTTGTTTCAGATTTATGAACATTTTCATAACATGGAAAATTAAGTACTTGCTATATTGCTTTGTTTTTTTTGCACATTTCCACACAACGACGTTTATTTCTTACTAATTGAGGGCTGATTTTTTTTTTTTTTTTTTACACTGACTTAGATTAATCCTTTACCGTGATATCTCAAGCAGTTTTTTTATTAATTATTTTTTTATATTTGATGCTTTCTGTCTTAAGCTCATATAGCATGTACAGTTCCAGGATGTGTGGTAAACGGCCTTGGCTCTCATCATCTAAAGTGAGCGATAAAAGTAAAACGTGTTCTAGATTTGACATTAATTCCAGACTACTCCTAAACTGGATTCAACATTTTGTCGACGTGGCTCAACATCAAAGAATCTTTCCTCTACCAAATCACTCCATGGGCGCACTGAGCAACTCCATTTTTACTCAAGCAAATCCCAAAGCTTTAGCATATCATCTGCAGGAAAAAACACAGAACCGTGATTTGTGCTGTAACCGCAGTTGCAGCACAAAGCCGAGCATTTTATGAATGGGAACCGGTTTTTACCGTCGATGTTATCCGGAGGGTGTCAGTTTTAAGATGCTTTTAGAGCGTAAATGTGACAGAGCTGAGACGGTGTGAAGTGTGCTAAGAGAGGCCAGACGTTATTGAGCAGTAGGGTTTCCCGTAATGGTGTGAAAAGAAGCGGGGCAAGACTTAAATGGGAGTGTGAAAAGGTTCAGTGGTTCAGCTGAGGAAGAAAGAAGGTGAAGTATCTAAGACAAAGCAACAGTCCAGTAAAAACTCCTGTAACAATGTTTTATTATTTTTTTATTTTAGTCAAACACAGAATGTTTTATTTTCATTCAGGTGCAGAAATTCTTAAAACCCATTTAGCATAGATTCCGATGTATTTATGCTGTTGGGGACAACTGGCAAATAAACCTGTACATCATCTGCATAAAAACAAAACTGGAGGTTGTGTTTGGCGCTCACCTGTGCAGTGAGAACATCATGGGCCCGAGGATCGAGCCCTGAGGCACACCCGACGTCAGAGAGACAGTTCAGGATGAGAAGTCGTTAATCGTCACATTGAATGTCCTTTCTGATGCGTGAAACATTTTAACTTTCCCAGCTGCAGGATGAAAACTTACATTGATTTTGATTATTTATTATTTTTGTTTCAATTTATGACATATAGACATTTAGTTTTATCCTAAAAGGCATAGCAATTAAGACTTGTATCTTAATTACTTTTGATTTATGTGTAAATTGGGCAGCTTCACACTAATACTTTAGATTTAACATCTCCTTTAAATATTTTTAAAGCTATTTCGCCTTGCAGGGCTTGACACTGAAATCTGTCCCCCCCCCCGCCCCCCTATTTTCACAGATGAAAACTGCACTTACTTCAGGCACTTCAATCCAGGACAAGATGCAGAGATTTTTGAATACAAAACACAAAAAGGTACGTTGTTCTCCAAGTGTTCTCTGCTTGAAGGTCATTTCACTCCATCTTGTCCAAACACTGAAGCACAAAAAAAACAGATTTGTTTGGTGAATATATTCCATCTTGTGTGACATAGGTCATCAAAATGGTCCAACCAAAAACACAGTTTTTGTTCCACAGTTAAAAATGTGCACCACTTAAACAGTCGTGTGTGTGTGTGTGTGTGTGCGCACACGTGGACATGCACACACACATATATACAGCTCAATAAATCAGAATATTGTTGGAAGGGTAATTTATTTCTGCAATTCGGCTCAAAAAGCGAAACTCGTTTATTAATTGGATTGACTGAACACACGCTGTGATATATTTAAAATTTTGATGACTGCTGCTTACAGCTAATGGAAGCTAAAAATTTAGTGAGCAGAAAATTAGGAGATTACATCAGACATGTAGAAAAATGATTTTCCACAGACACGTCAGCCAGTTACAAGAAAAGTACATCATTTATCAAATACCACAATACATTCTTTAACGTGATAATAATACTTGTCATGATAAATTCCAGTTAATGTTAAAAAAGAAACTGTATTGCCAAGATTGTAATTTTTACTACATTCTCCACTGTTTGTTCAATGAAAGCATCAATAATTGTCAATACATTTGAAAATATGTTTGCAGTGTCATGATACAAATCACGCTTCATCATGTGTCTGCTGTTCTAAAGATGCGTGCTACCAATGGTATTTCTATAACTGCTGTGACACACAGTCACAGTCATATAGTTACCTTAAAATGTAGTAATGAATCACTCTTTATTGTTACCACAGTAATAGCACAAGATATCGTAATAAAACTGGAGTCTCTTTCTAAATGCTTAGTGCGTTTCCCACCTGACTTGTGGCTTTTTTCTCTTATCATGACGTCAGATATGTAGCGTGCAACAATAGTTAGCCTTCTCCAGTGTTCGCATAAGTCTCTCAAATGATCTGATTCACTGACTTCCTGCATGGCCAGTGACTCTAGGTCAGTGCTTCTCAATCCTCAGGAACCACTGTCCTGTCATGCAGTCATTTGAATCAGGTGTTTCTGGAACGGCGATACGTCTGCAATATACCAGGCAGCGGAAATGCGAAACTTTGCTCTACCTGGACGGCCATGTCTTCATAAGCTTCTAGATGTGCTATAATCTTTCCAATTTACAAAGGATGAATTGAACAATGCTGAGTGAGAATGTCAAATCTTACGATATTACTTCATCACCTAAATCTGCTTTAAGCTTTTCCAGAAATGATATTTCTGCTGTCTCTTTGTCTTTGTGAACTGGTTCACCAATTATCTTTAACAGACCTCTGAGGCTTTCACAGAGCCGCCGAGGTTATACAATCAATTACACACAAACTGACTTTACAATTTAAGGTAACTTCTGAAGGTGGTTTCACTTGATGTAACTGAGGGGTATCAGAGTTTTGGAGGCTGATTGGATATGCAGTTTGCAAAGAAAATCTGTATAAGAGGGCTATATATATATATATAAAGATAAAGCAATAAACTAAGACATAAAAATAAAATAAACATCGGATTTTGTAGAAACTGTGAACACTGACTTTTTTTTACTGTGTGTATTTGTTGAGTGTAAGTTTATTTTCTTCCTCTCATACTCACAGACAGAAACACTTTCAAAAAATGTAGTCAAGCAGCAGGTACTATTATTTTTATTTAACGGATTTGCACTGAAACATGCAGGAAGTTAGAAAAGGAGTAGTTTAAAGCTATATTTTCAGCAGCCATTTTGGGAGAACATTTTGGAAGTCTGGCATTTAAGTAGTTCTCATTAATAATTAATAATTTTCATAAGAGCTTCTTTGGTAAGTCACATGCTCCAGTCTTCCTTGGACTAGAAACTAAGTTAACTGTGGTATGCCTATGTCACACTTTTATAAAACACTTTTTATAAATATAAATTTCACATAAAATACAAATGAAGTTGCACGCCAGAGCTCTGCAGAGATGCACTAATGGCCTCAAAGCTCAGAATGCTCAAGGTGTGGCGGCCGTCCTCTCCTGCCAGCACAAGATGAAGGTTCTCAGCTCCCAAAGGAGTGCTTCACCCCCCAATGGCATGGTAGCAGGCAAACAGGCGGCAGATCAAACGCTACGGATCATAACCAGCACTGCAAAATACAAACCAGCTGCTGTTTCCATTGCACACATGGAATCTGCGAACATAAAAGTAAAGCAAATTTACATTGGTACATTTGAGAACATCAAGATTATTGCCTTTGAAAGTTAGTGAAAGTCTCTGTGTTGCTCTTTTTACTCAAAAAACAATCCATGAAAAGACAATTGAGATAAAATAAATAATTCTGCTAAAATATTCCAACTGTTGCCAGTGAGGCATCTTCTTCTGAAATATGATTAAATAAATGACACAATCTGTCATGACAAAGTTTACTTCATGTGAAATAAAAGACAATCTCGTGCCATAGATAGATAGATAGACAGTCTTAAGCTAGCTAACTAGTTAGCTTTCCTTTCCTCCTTGCTAGAAAGAAAAGTAAGGCTGCGTTCAGACTTAGCCTGAAGTAACCCAATTCCGATTTTTTTTTTTTTTTTTTTTTTTGAGTAATGCGACCTGTATTTGACCTTTTCATGATAGTCTGAACACAGGTCGGATTTTTTTCGAATGCTACCACGGCCACTTTTATATCCAATACATATTCGATTCAAATTTGACCCAAAGTCCAGGTCGCATTCATCCGACCGGATCGTCATTGATACGCCGTTACTCCCAAGCGGGAAGAAAAACAACAACCATGACGGACAATAACATGGACTAA
>NW_015113516.1:83964-84483 GCF_001443285.1 Poecilia latipinna | reverse complement strand
CGCTGAACACGCGCTCTCTGCCGTCTACTGCGCATGCGGGACACTTTAAGGTCGTCTACACTCCAGTTCACACTGGAGAACAATTATACAGGTCGCATATATTTGGAAGTGTGAACGACCAAGGCNTTTTCCCGAAAAAACCCCAATTCCCTTTTTTTTTTTTTTTTTTTTTTTGAGTAATGCGACCTGTATTTGACCTTTTCATGATAGTCTGAACACAGGTCGGATTTTTTTCGAATGCTACCACGGCCACTTTTATATCCAATACATATTCGATTCAAATTTGACCCAAAGTCCAGGTCGCATTCATCCGACCGGATCGTCATTGATACGCCGTTACTCCCAAGCGGGAAGAAAAACAACAACCATGACGGACAATAACATGGACTAAGTTGCTGGCTCCGGTCGGACAACAACTTCAAAATTGTAAGATATACTCCACCGTTTGCATCCATGTTTACTTCCGCAAACACTGAGCACTAAATTTTTATGGCGGTTGGCAAAACCATAGACATAATA
>NW_015113516.1:72443-79892 GCF_001443285.1 Poecilia latipinna | reverse complement strand
TTGGAAGGGTGAACAACAAAAAAAAAAAACAAAAAAAAAAAAAAAAAAAAATCCAATTAAAAAACAACAACATCGTAATTGTCACTTCGGGCTGCAGTGTGAACGTAGCCTTAGAGAGAGAAACGTGTGCTAGCTTCAAGCTTTCTTATTCAGATCTGACCAATATTTAAAAAACATGTTCAAACATAGTCCAAACACCTAGAAACTAGATTTATATATAGGTTTACAATCAGATAACCTCAGTGTTGTTAGGTAGCTATAGGGTTGTTGGACATCAGTATGTTTTCTAAATACTAGGGATTCTCTTGATGCCTTTTTCTCTTATGAGCTTCTGAAGCTGTTTGTTTATATTTTAACTCCCTCTCCCCCGCCTCCTGCTTTTTTAAAATGTATTTATTTTTCCTTCCAGAGTACAACATTTCCGCCGCAGCCATCTCCATATTCAGCCTGGCCTTTATGATCCTCGGATCTCTGTGTCTGCTCGGGTCGTGCACTGGTAAAGGCAAAGGAAGGGACTACCTTCTCAAACCCGCCGGAATGTTCTTTGCGTTCGCAGGTCGGTTCCGTTCACCTTCTCCAGCAGCCTTCACAGTCCACACACACCTAAAGTTTTACGCAGACCATCCCGCTCACACCCTACGCCTCTCTTGTCTTCAGGCATCTGCGCTTTCATCTCGCTGGAGGTGATGCGTCAGTCGGTGAAACGCATGATCGAGAGCGAGGAAACTATTTGGATCGCGTACTACTACGCCTGGTCATTCGCCTGTGCCTGCTCTGGCTTCGTCCTCCTCTTCCTGGCTGGCATCGCGCTCCTCGTCCTCTCCATGCCTCAGATGCCCAGGAACCCCTGGGAGACGTGCATGGACGCCGAGCCGGAGCAAGTAGAGTGATGCAGGCCAACCGAACGCAGCGGTGAATCTCTTTCTTGCGGTTTTCCAGTAAAAAAAAAAAAAGAAACATGTTGTTGGTGTTTGCGCATCATAGTCGTCTCTTCGAACAGCAGTTGAATGAGGCCTTTTGTGAGAAGGCTAATGTGTTTTCATGACCCTTATGCACGTCCGGAGTGAACACAACCGGAAACACAATTCACATGCTGTTTTTTTGTGTACAGCTCATCATTTACCGACATCCTGTTTGTTTGTTTTGATCAATTATACCCATGAATCATTCTTGATGTGTCCATGGTCTTACACCCATATATGTACCTTTTTTTTTACAAAAACGGCCCTAAGGATTTTTCTAGAACAAGTCTGACGTCACAGTAATTTCAGCTTCAGCGCCACATAATATACACCTTTACAGGAAAGGTTATGTACTTTTAATGGCGTCGCCATTAAAATGCTCACCGACAATGTCAAATAGGCATCTCAAGGATTATTCAAAGAAGCTTTACAGATAAGAGAATGGAGGGGAAAAAAGCTGACTCTAAGAAGAAGTTTTCGTGTGTGTCTGTGTGTGTGTGTGTGTGTGTGTGTCAGACTGAATGCTAAACACTCCCACAGTCTGCAGCACCAACCATGTTGGAAAAGGTTCAGCTTTAGCAGGTGCACTGCGCATACATACCAGGCCTTTTACTGATCCACGACCCAGACAAAATGAAGAAAGTTTTATTTATACCAAACACGATTAACCTTCTTAGCATTCAAATCTACAGTAATTATATTTATGTAATGTGTGCTGGTCTGTTTTTTGTGGGAAAAAAACAAAAAAAAAAACAGCAGATTATTTATACCCTAGAAGATCAGGATATGCAGAAAAAGAAGTGCTGCAAGTGACACTTTGTCCCTTAAAGGGATACTTTGGATGTTTTGAAGTGAAGTAAACAAATCGTCAGAGTTGTGATAAGCAAGCAGTTTGTTAGTCGTACAAACAGTTTAGCTCGAACTACCTTACCGTTGTTTTAAAGTGCTACAAACCCACTAAAATAGTGCAACCTTCACTGCTCAGAGGGGTTCTTTCCTTGCGTAGATTCTCAGTAACCTTACTTCAGGGGTGGAGAAAAAGAAACTGGTTTATTTTGTTTTTTATGAACACAAAACTTTCTGACATTCAAGAAATGTAACCAGAAACTTGTACAGACAATGTGGATGATGTGACTGAGAAAGCCTCTGCATTCGTTTTGACTTTGCTCGACTTCACACTGGAAATGCTTGGGGATCACATGCGTAAAGGTGACCAGTGTGAATGTTAACTTAACCTTTTATACAGAACTCCGGTGTAACGTCAGAAACTGACTGCATCGTTCTGTCAGAGCTGCAACAACCAGAATCTCAACCTTGCTCAGGGCAAAAAATGTAGTTATTTTCAGTAAGATCTACTTCAGCTTGATTTGTTGCTCTCTTAATCTTTGCTTAAAAATGAACGGTATGCAGCTGTAGGAATGTGTTTGGATGAAATCATTCATTTATATTAGTTCTCTAAATTGTTGCTGCTGTGTTATGAAATAAAATGGTCACATTTCAGGGTAAATGTTACCATAATGTGATGCGTTTCTTTTTCTCTATACAGCATGCAGTTGAATAAGCTTTGGAATGGCGTCGATTCTGTATTTCTTACTCGTTACAAATTTCTAAGGAAATAAAATAAATAAAAAAATTGACACATTTTGTATCACTTTGTACGGATGCGAGTTCTTTCAGACCCATATTTGCTGCTGCATGTCTAAGAGTCATCGGATGTTTCAGATCAGGATGTTTCAGGGTTTTTCTAAAAAGCCAAAAAAAAAGAAGAAAATCAAGAAAACTGTCGAATTTGCATTTTTTGCTTCAAATTATCATAATTAAGGAAAACGAGGAAGAAACACAAAATTGTGTATTCAGTCTTCGAGATGCAGCTTCTTCTTGGATCTGCGGTTTCCAACCTTCTGAATCACAGCGCCCGTCCACTCAGCTCCTTCAGACTAGCCAGTAGCAATTAGCAAACACTTGTTGAAGCTGCACATCTACTGAGCTCATTATCCGAACTACCTTTCCCTGCAATGCTGGTAAAAACATTGTTAAAGGGTTAATAGAGGAGCTCTTTCTGAAGGCAGAGTTTCAGAAAGAACAGGAGTTTTTAAAGAGACAGGGGCCCAATTTCAAGGCATGTAATTACAATGTGAAATGTCTTTCAAGTCATATCCTCCTTACTACCAGTAGTTCATTTTTGTCCTCTGTAGAATATCTCCCACCCCCTGCATTCTACTGAATGAATTCATTTTGGTATCTGTAGGGGACATTTAGGGCTTTTCAATGATGCCACATGTGAAGGGGTGGGACTTTTGTATGTACCTTTTTCTAATTCATAAAAATGGCGTTCAGCAGTAATAACACATTTTATGGGACAAGACAAAGTAAGTGCATAAGACCTTTTATTACCTTACAAAGACTGTGGGACTTAATAAAAATGGTGATTGGACAATATTTTGTTTCCTGGTAGGAGGATATTTGATACATACAGCACTTTTATAACTGTGAAGGCAACAGTTACTTGATTGTGCTACAAAATAACACCATGTGCCTGGAAAACGCATTATACCGCCCCTTTAAGAAATGAGTTGGCCAACTGTAAGCAGGAATGTGTTTTTTAAAGATCTTGAGTCCTGGTTTAGATTATAAATTCAGTAGAAAAGTTATTTGCACTATTTTACTTTTGTTTGAACACTTATGGCAAAGCCAGACTACTGCTGGATGTACACTTTGTGAGATTTTCAGTCTCCCAAACAGCTTTATGTCTCGCACAACTCGAGCACAAAGATGCCTTTATGTCGCCTCGTTCCGCACAGGCAGAGTGAGAAGAAGGAAAAAAAAAAAAGAGAGAAAACTCGAGCAGTTTCAATAAAAACACTTTAATAGAGAAACAATTAAAAAAAGAAAAGAAAACCTTTAAAACACAGCCTAAATCAGTTCTCATAACAACCACCAGTTGAAATGAATATTCATTACTTTGAACCCACGAGGGAGAAACCGATGGGGACTGGAAAGCAGGGAGGAACAGGTGCGCCATTGATTCACTGCAGCGGGAGGAGAACAGAGGAGGGTCAACGGATAACAGGAGGAGACGGCGCTTATAGGAGGCTGAACACAGTGCTCTCTACTGGCCGGGCAAAAGGTTGCTCCCTTACCTTTTCTCTCTGTCTTTTATGTTTTTTTTTTTTTTATTGTGAGCCACTCACAAACTTTACAGCTGGTTTCACATCTAGGACATACCATGAAATGTGGTGTAATGTTGGGAGCTTTCAAATCCAACTCAGATTACTTCATCATATTAACGAGGTACACACAGAGCAAAGAATTGAAATATTAGAAACCAGGAAACAAAAACAAAAAAATTGCTAACAAAATCCCTTTAAAATGTCTTTGGCTCAATCTCTTCTGTCTTAATAAATAGAACTGTAGCTAAATAAAAAAAAAGCAGTGAAATATTAGTATTGCACAACTTTAGAGATTAGCCAACGACTTCAAAACAAAAGAGATAAAAAAAATAAAAATAAAAAAAACGGACTCCCCGCACGATCCCCAGGGAGCAACCTCAGCTTTAGCCCTTCAAACTGCAGGAGGAGGAAGAAAAAGGAAGGGGGGGAACATATACGACCATTCAATTTTTTTTGATCGACACATTAGTAAAAGTAACAGTTTTATGTATAATGTCACAAGTTATTTGTACACGTCAAATAAAAATACCAGAAATTTAACTCTGCAGGTTGAAAACAAAAAAACGTGTTTTTTTTTTCTTTACCGTTTTTCATCCAGAAATCATTACAAACCGATAGAAACGGGGGATCAAAACCCAACAAGGTCATCGCAACATGCAACAAAAGCAGCAAAAAAACAAAAACAGATTAAACATTGAAGAATGAATCCAGGTGTTGATTGTTGTACAGCTGTGGTGAGAAAACATGACAGGACGAATCCAACAAGGTGGACTTAAAAAATACATATTGTACAGTAAATTAGGTCGTCTTAAAAAGGCGCAACAGAAATTCCCCTCTGCTAAACAAGCCGGACAGCTTCTTAAAAAAACACAGAAAAAAACAAAAACAAAAAGGAAAAGTAAAACCTACAAAGTTACAAGGTGATGCAACTACTGTTTCTAGATTTTCTCTTTATTTTTTGTGAATTTGCATAATTAAAAAGGGCGTACCTCTTCATTGATCAGCTTCTACAAAATCGAGGCGCTCCCAAAGTTCTCATTTGTAAATACATACAAAATGTATATTTACAAGTACGTCTTTATCTGCTAAATTTAAAAAAAAGAAAAAAAGATCAGGATCGTGTCATTTAAAATGTCAAAACTTGAAAAGAAAAGGATACGGAGCTCAACATTTAAAACATCTTCGTTTCTGGCTGTAAGGCTTTTTTTTTAAAGAGAAAGGAAAAACATCAGAGACTAACTGCAACAATATAAAGCCACGATTACCAATGAAGAGATTTGTTAAATTTATCAGTTTGCAGGAAAACCAGCAACTCGAATTCAAACTAAACTTGAAGATTCGGTTTTCAAGAGCGAGCAGGAAGAAAGAGCAAAGTAATTTTCAGAAGAGCATCGATCAGCTGCTGGAGCAGTGATATACAAATCTGATTAAATCAAAGAAGTGGGCCATCTGTTTTTTTATGTTTTTTTTTATGTAAATCATGACTTCCATAACATCATTCCTGTTCAATTATGCAGATCTTAAAAAAAACATACCAACAGTCAAAGGTTTTTGAACAAACTATCCACCTCTCTCTCTCTTTTTAGGAGGGGAGGTCAAGAAAAAATACATTTTTGTATTGCAGAGAAATAAAACTCAAGCTTGGAAAGCATACGTCTTCCTCAAAATAACAGAATCCTCTAATAGAACAAAAACTTAAAATGACCTTCTGGAAACTACAGGAAAAAAATCTGCTAAACGAAGCTGCTCTCGTTTCTCAGGGTCACGTTTGGTAAAATAAAAAATAAATTAGTTTTTGGATGGAAATTTTTAAGCAAATGCAAAAGTTAAAAACTGGACTCCTCAATTAGGCAGTTCCTGATATTAAAGTAATGGACATTTTAAAGACGTTTTGGTTTAAAAATGCCAAGATGTTCCATTAAACTGCTCTTAAAGCATAAAGTCATTTTAATAATTTCCCTACCATGGCAGATAGTTCAACTCATTAAGCAGGTAATATCAATGTATTCACAGCAGGGGAAAAACAAGTATAAAATGGTGGACAAAAAAAAAACATTTTTATGCCTGTAAGAATCAATACATTACTGCTTTTCTGTTAAAAATATAAATAATTAGATCATATTGTATATTTCTGCGTTGAATTTAATGATGCACTAAAACCACTGCATACCGGCTCACGAGTGTTTTAAGTATTGCCTAAATATTTTACAGCAATAATTTTGCTTTTAAAAAAATCAAAAGCCGACATTAATTTTAGAAATGTTTTGTTCATAAAACTTGTAGCCAAAAAATCCTCAGCCAGTGAAACTATTAGCTTAAGTTTAGCTAGCATCTTAACTGATAGCTAAAGTAGTGAAGCTTTAGCTAGAAATGAAACTGCTAGCTGAAGTTGTAGCTAGCAGTGTTGTGTTTATTTAACATCTGTTGTGAAAGAAACAAAGATAAAATATGTAAACAGAAGTTTTATGATTTCTGAAGAAGCTGTATTTTTACATTTTTTTAAACTGAAGCAATGAATAAAATTGAGTCACATTTGTAAAATGTTAATAAAATCATCTACTTTTCCATAACCAAAAAGATGAAATGCTACCGATTTTCTTCATGCCTTTAAGACCACCCCAAATCCAAATATTAAAAAAATAATGTATAACATTTCAAACTGTGGTTAATGGGTGCGGCAGTGTCTTCGTTTTTTGTTGTTGTTTTTGTTTGTTTTTTGGATGCGATATTTTCCGATTTTGTTTTCCATGGGTATACTCCTAAAGTATTTTTTTGTTGTTCAAAAACATCTGACTGGAAGTAATAATCCCACGATACACATTTTAACAACTCTCAGTTCACTTACACAGACCATCAGATTATTCCAAACCACGTAACACAAAATCCAAATTGGAAGTTGAGCAAAAGCAGGGAAACGATTTTAAATTTAAAAGATTATCTTAAAAAGGAAAAAAATAAATAAAATAAATCGAAGCAGAGCAGTTCATGTTGTCGCCTAAAGAAACGTGTTGCGGTTGAAGCTGACAGAGGAATGAAAGCTGTCCTGACGTCTGCACACTGTACTTCCCCCGGTGAGATCTTGGCGAAAAGTTTTTTTTTTTTTTGTTTTTTTTCTATAAATAATCACATTTATCACTAAATCACCAGATTAAGTTAATGATGACTAAGAACTGAAAAGAAAAAAGAACTGAAAACAAAACAACCGAAAAAACCCTCATAATGCAAATACTAATATGATTTTTTTTTTTTTTTTTTTTTTTTTGGGAAACCAGGTTCCTCTTTTTTTTTTTTTTTTTTTTCAAATTGAAGAAAAAATT
>NW_015113516.1:68563-69236 GCF_001443285.1 Poecilia latipinna | reverse complement strand
TTTTTTTTTTTTTTTTTTTTGTGGAATACAGTTCAGTCTTTTATTTTCTTTTTCTGTACAGATTAGAGGAAAAATGTATCTACTTCTATACACTGTTCCTTTCGGTTTCACTCAGTCGACCACTTAGCTTTCATGCAATACAACAAACTGCAGTGGTGTGAACTGTCAGTGTTGACTTTAAAACCAAATGGTTGTTAAAAAAAAAAAAAATAAAAAAAAAAACAGGAGTTAGAAAAAAGGAAGAACTAAAAATGTATTTAAAGAGACCAACTAAAGCAGGAAAACTAGGCAGATAGCTAAATGGTCAAATAAGTCGGGGTTTTTAATTTTTATTGATCTTTCGTTTTATTTTATTTTTTTGTATTTTTGTTTTCTAAGCATTACGTACATGTACAAGTGTAGATAATATAAGTATATATTCATATATACATAATGAGTATGTATATATATACCAGTAATGCATTTGCTATATATATACTGACTTTCTTCACAGATATGTCAGGAGAGAAAAGAACCAGAAGTTAAAATAAAAGAGAAAAGAAACAAAAAAAAGAAAAATCTAAAATCTACTATTACAAACAATTCTTTAAAATGCACTATTTTTCCACTATTTTTTTTTTTTTTTTTTTTTAAAAATTTTACAAAACTTTTACAATTTTTTTTTCCTTTTTTT